>NC_037668.1:133929851-134229851 GCF_003255815.1 Theropithecus gelada
TCCACCTGATCAATTCAGCTATTGATACTTTGATACTTGTGTATGCTTCATGAAGTTCTCATGCTGTGTTTCTCAGCTCCATCATGTCATTTATGTTCTTCTTTAAATTGGTGATTCTAGTTTGCAATTCAGCTAACCTTTTCTCATGGCTTTTAGCTTCCTTGCACTGGGTTGAGACATGCTTCTTTAGCTCAGAGTACTTTGTTATTACCCATCTTCTGAAGCCTACTTCTGTCAATTTGGCAAACTCATTCTCTGTCCAGTTTTGTGTACTTACTGGTGAGGAGTTTTGATCCTTTGGAGAAGAAGAGGCATTCTATGTTTTTTAGAATTTTCAGCCACTTTGCATTGATTTCACCTCATCTTCGTGGTTTTATCTACCTTTGGTCTTTAATGTTGGTGACCTTTGGATGGGGTCTCTGAGTGGACATCCTTTTTGTTGATGTTGAAACTATTCATTTCTGTTTGTTACTTTTCCTTCTAACGCTCAGGCCCCTCTGCTGTAGGTCTGCTGGATTTTGCTGGAGGTCCATTCCAGACCCTATTTGCCTGGATATCACCAGCAAAGGCTGCAGAACAGAAAGGATTGTTGCCTGTTTCTTGCTCTGGAAGCTTCTTTCCAGGGGGCCACCCACCAGGTGCCAGCCAGAGCTCTCCTGTATGAGATGTCTGTGGGCCCCTACTGGGAGGTGTCTCTTAGAATACATGGGGTTCAGGGACCCACTTGAGGGGGCAGTCTTTCCCTTATCAGAGCTGTGCTAATAGATCTGCTGCTGTCTTCAGAGTTCTCAAGCAGGGATGTTTAAGTTTGCTGAAACTGTGCTCACAACCACCCCTTCCCCCAAGTGCTCTGTCACAGGGAGATACAGTTTTATCTACGCGTGCCTGACTGAGGCTGTTGCCTTTTTTTTCAGAGCTGCCCTGCCCAAAGAGGAGGAATCTAGAGAGGCTGTCTGGCCACAGCAACCTTGTTGAGCTGCAGTGGGCTACACCCAGTTTGAACTTCCTGGCAGTTTTATTTACACTGTGAGGGTAAAACCGCCTACTCAAGCCTCAGCAATGGTGAACCCTTACCCCACCTACCAAGCTTGAGTGTCCCAGGTCAACCTCAGACTGCTGTGCTGGCAGCAAGAATTTCAAGCCAGTAGATCTTAGCTTGCTGAGCTCCATGGGGGTGGGACCCACCGAGCCAGAACGCTTGGCTCCCTGACTTCAGCCCCCTTTCCAGGGGAGTGGATAGTTCTGTCTTGCTGGCATTCCAGGTGCCACTGTGGTATGGAAAAAAAAAAAAAAATCTTCTGCAGCTGGCTTAGTGTCTGCCCAAATGACTGTCCAGTTTTGTGCTTGAAACCCAGGGCCCTGGTGGTGTAGACACCAGAGGGAATCTCCTGGACTTCTGGTTGTGAAAACTGTGAGAAGAGTGCAGCATCTGTGTCAGAGTGCACCATTCCTCCCAGTACAGTCTCTTATGGCTTCCCTTGTCTATGGGAGGGAAATTCTCCAACCCCTTGTGCTTCCTGGGTGAGGTAATGCCCCACCCTGCTTCGACTCCCCCTCCATGGGCTACACCCACTGTCCAACCAGTCCCAATGAGATGATCCAGGTACCTCAGTTATAAATGCAGAAATCACCTGCCTTTCGCATTGATCTTGCTGGGAGCTGCAGACTGGAGCTGTTCCTATTCACCCATCTTGCCAGCCCACTGTGTACATTATAGTACACAGAAGTATAACTTTTCTGATCAAACACAATCATTTGTAAATACAAGTCCTATATCATAAAAGTGAATTAATAGGAGATTGAAAAATTATAGATTTTAAAAAGTAATAAAGAGTCTTTTAGATAGATCAAATCAAAGAGAAGAAAACAATTTTGGAAAATCATGATAGAAATACAGTATTTGAAATAATTTCAAAAAATCAATTCATGATAAAATTTTAAACTATTAATTGGATATGAGTATAAATACATATAATGAAATCAATATTTTAATAAATATGAAAATTAGCTCTACAAGTTGAGTTAAAAGCTGGCTTGCCCCTTCTGTAAAGTGAGGACATAGTGAGAAGATACTCATGTGTGAACCAGGAAGCACGCCCTCACCAAACATCAAACCTGCTGAAACCTTGTTCTTAGACTCCCTGTCCTCCAGAACTATGAGATATAAGTTTCTGTTTATAAGCCACCCAGTCTATGGTATTTTTACTATAGCAGTCTACGTGGATGAAGACACTCTATCTAGATACAGGGTACCAAGAATGCCTAGGAAATAGGTACTAAATTTTATTATCACAGGGGTTTATGCTAATCAGCTTCAAAATGACTCCCAATAATTCTTGCTTGCTTGTTGGTATCCAATGCATTCACACAATCCACTTCACTCATGTGTGGGCCAGACCTTGTAACTTGCTTTTAAAAATAAGATGTGATAAATTTGTCATTTCACTTCTGAAACACGTCTATAAAAACTATGCCTCTGTTTGCTCACACTTTCTATATCACACTGTGTTGTATGGAGAGATCCATGTCACAAGGAACTTAAGGTGGCCTCCGGCCAACAGCCAGCGAGGAATTGTGTCCTTAATTACAATAACCCTTGAGGAATGACAACCATATGAGTGAGCTTACTGTGCCTTTTAATGAGATCATAGCCCAGCCAACATTATATTTGTATCCTTGTGAGAAACCCTACAACAGAGTATCCAACTAAATCATGTCTGGATTCCTGACCATAGAAATTGGGAGATAATAAATGTGATTTTTTAAGCCTCTATGTCTTGGGTACGTTTGTTATGCAAAGGTAGAAAACAAAAACAATGCTCCTTTAACTTTGTTTTCTCCATTAAATCCAGTAAAATCTATAACAAAATTGTAGGTCTGAAGCTGAGACTAAGAGTTTAGTCTGAAGGAAAATATTTCAGTAGATTCCATTCTTCTCTTTTGCTATAATTCAGTATGTATTTTTTCTTAGGCTGAAGCTTTGAACAAAATTAGGTTATGTTATTACCAGTGTCTAGTGGTCTTAGATACAGAGTTAGTGAATGTCAAAGAGATTCATTCAGTACATGTTTTCTCTAAATTCTAAAGAGGCTATTAGCTGTTTTCATACCATGATGTTTCATCTGCTCTCTGGTTAAAACAAACAGGTTATTTCTAAAAAACCATTAACTCTTTACTATATATGGAATAGAGATAGCTCTAATTGTTCTATTTTAAAAATAATAATTTGATGGAATGAATTATGTGTTTGAATTTCTAATAGTGAGGCTATCCCTTCTAGAAAATGTAAATTTGATCATGAAATACTCATCTACTTAACTCAATTAAACTAAAAAATATACAATTGTTTATAAGGAGATCTGTTCTCACTATGATTAAAAGCATTTGACATGAAAAAATAGTCCAAACAACTTCAGTAAAGTCAAATATTTTTAAATTAGGTACTTATATTTTTTATACTTACTATAATCCTTAAATTGCTAGAATTTTTAAGTAAAGTGGGAGTGGTGACTTACACCTTAATTCCCAGCACTTTGGGAGGCCAAGGCAGGTGGATTGCTTGAGCTCAGGAGTCTCAATCTGGGTAAGATCAGATCTGGCTCAACCTCAATCTGACTGAGATCAGTTTGAGTTATATGGCCAAATCGTATCTCCACCAAAACTCCACAAATTTAGGTGGGCAGGTTGTCACGTGCTTGGGAGTTGGAGGCTGCAGTGAGCCCTAATCTTGCCACTCCACTCCAGACTGAGTTACAGAGCAAGACCCCAACTCAAAAGAAGTAAATAAAATAAAGAAGTTATAAGTGGATTTGAGACTTAGGTTTTTATTGAGATTTTGTACTTTTTAATACCTATTAGACTACTTACGTAGTTGAAAGTAATTCATCAGCTAGAGGACCTGCTGAAGTTTTCTCTAATGAGTAAGGAAAGATACGAAACTGTATTTTTGAAGGTAGTCATGGGAGAAAAATGCAGTATTATTGAAAGTACTCTACAGAGTTCAATATAGTGATATAGATGGAAAGGTGGATGGATGAGTGGACAGAAGGCTAGAGACAGATAAATGAAAAGATATAAAAAACAGAGGGGAGTATTTTACATAATCTCCTGTATCATTTATTCTTCCTTCCCACAGGATTTCTCTTCTGACTGAATTTTCATTTCATGTATATACATATTTAATGATTTTTCTCAGAGAAAGAATGTAAATAGCTACATTCTGAGTCATGGTATGTTCCAATTGTTTTCCTTTTATTTGGATGTTTTCATTTTTATATATCTTGATTGAGATATAATTTACATACCATAAAATTCACTCATTGAAAATCAGTGACATTTAGAGAATTTATAGATTGACAAAATGATCTCCATAGTCCATTTTTAGGACATTTACATCACACAAAAAAGTTCATTTCTGTGCCTTTTTAGTCAGTTCCTGTTTCTATCCTCCACCAGAGGCAACCCCAATCTACCTTTTTTTTTTTTTTTTTTTAATTATACTTCAAGTTCTAGGGTACTTGTGCACAATGTGCAGGTTTGTTACATTTGTATACATGTGCCATGTTGGGGTGCTGCACCCATTAACTCATCATTTACATTAGGTATATCTCCTAATGTTATCCCTCCCCTCTCCCCCCACCCCACAACAGGCCCCAGTGTGTGATGTTCCCCATCCTGTGTCCAAGTGTTCTCATTGTTCAATTCCCTCCTATGAGAGAGAACATGCGGTGTCTGGTTTTCTGTTCTTGCGATAGTTTGCTGAGAATGATGGTTTCCAGCTTCATCCATACCCCTACAAAGGACGTGAACTCATCCTTTTTTATGGCTGCATAGTACTCTATGGTGTGTATCTGCCACATTTTCTTAATTCAGTCTAGCATTGATGGACATTTGGGTTGATTCCAAGTCTTTGCTATTGTGAATAGTGCAGCAATAAACATACGTGTTCAACTTCTTCCTGGTTTAGTCTTGGGAGGGTGTATGTGTCCAGGAATTTATCCATTTCTTCTATATTTTCTAGTTTATTTGAGTAGAGATGTTTATAGTATTATCTGATGGTAGTTTGTATTTCTGTGGGATCGGTGGTGATATCCCATTTATCATTTTTTATTGTGTCTATTTGATTCTTCTCTCTGCTTTTTGTTTATATAAATCTGCCTTTCTGGACATTTTATTAAAAAGTTATCATATGAGAGTCCTTTGCACCTGGCCCCTTTCACTTAAGGTTTCTGAGATTCATTCATATAACACAATGTATGCATAATTTATTCTTGTTATTGCTTAATAATACACCATCATTTAGTTATGCCACGTTTTGTTCATCCACTTATCAGTTCATCCACTTACCTTCCAAAGTGCTGGAATTAAGATGTAAGTCACCACTCCCACTTTACTTAAAAGTTCTAGCAATTTAAGGATTATGGTAAGTATAAAAAATATAGGCACCTAATTTAAAAATATTTGACTTTACTGAAGTTGTTTGGACTATTTTTTCATGTCAAATGCTTTTAATCATAGTGAGAACAGATCTCCTTATAAACAATTGTATATTTTTTAGTTTAATTGAGTTAAGTAGATGAGTATTTCATGAATGAAATATTTGAAATGAATATTGATAATTTGGATAATGCCTTTTTTGGAACTGTAAGAAACAATACTATTTTGGATACTGTGGATACTGTGATGGTTAATACTGAGTACCAACTTGATTGGATTGAAAGATGCAAAGTACTGTTCCTGGGTGTGTCTTTGAGGTATTTCCAAAGAGATTAACATTTGAGTCGGTGGACTGAGAGAGGCAGACTCACCCTCAATTTGGATGGGCACCATCTAATCAGCTGCCAGCATGGCTAGAATAAAGCAAGCAGGAGAAGATGGAATAGCAGACTTGCTGAGTCTTCTGGCCTGCCTATTTCTCCCCTGTCAAATGCTTCCTGCCCTCAAACATCAGACCCCAAGTCCTTCGGTGTTTGGGCTCTTGTACTTACACCAACAGGGGCTCTCAGTCCTTTGGCCACAGACTGAAGGCTCCAATTTGGCTTCAGTACTTACGAGGTTTTGGGATTCAGACTGAGCCACTACAGGCTTCCTTGCTCCTCAACTTGCAAGCAGACTATCATGGGACTTTACCTTTTGGTCGTGTAAGTCAATCTTCCTTAATAAACTCCCTATCATATACATGCATATCTTATTAGTTCTGTCCCTCTAGAGGACCCTAATACAAACAGTGACATACAAGAATGTTCTATGGACATATATTTTTATTTCTTTTGTGGAAATCCCAAAAATTGAATAAAGGGGCATTTACTAAGGAATATATGGTAAATTTATGTTTAATTTTTTTGGACAAATGTGAAACTCTTTTTAAGATGACTGAATAACTGAATATTCCCAAAAGCAATGAGTGAAGGTTGTAGTTTCTCTACATTATTCACACTTATTATATTTGTCTTTTCTATTAAGTATATGAGAAGAGATATTTTGTGTCTCATTCTCATAAGTATATAATGCTAGCTCATTATAGTTCAAATTAGCATTTTCTTAATGATTAATTATTTTGAGCATCTTCTCATGTACTTATTAAAACTGAGATATATTCTCCAGTGAAGTGTTCATATCCTTTGCCCATTTTTAAAATTAGATTCTTTGTCTCACAGGTTTCTGAAATACTGTTAATTTTTCATAATATATATTATATTCTTTTTTTTTCTTTTTTTTTTTTTTTTTTGGTTAACATTCCAAACATGTATAACCAGTGAACATGACTCAGTGATTTTCTTATTATTGGTTTTCACTTCAGTAACTTGAATCCACAGATATAAACAGTATATAACCAGAAAGTTACAAGTAAACACAAATTTTACATGCAAATTTCAGTTCACAAAGGTCACATGTGCAGGTACATAAATTAGAAGTGTGCATCTAGGATTATGGCCAAACCGTTTTTAAAATGCAGAAATGTAAAATTACATCTTGAAAATATGAAGAGATGGTTACACACTTCAAAAATCAAATGTTGCTTAT
Source organism: Theropithecus gelada (assembly GCF_003255815.1). Taxonomy (NCBI): domain Eukaryota; kingdom Metazoa; phylum Chordata; class Mammalia; order Primates; family Cercopithecidae; genus Theropithecus; species Theropithecus gelada. The sequence continues at coordinate 133,936,875 of NC_037668.1, forward strand.
ACCAGAGATGTATGACAGGAATCAAATGACAAGCAATAAGATCTCAAAAATTAATACTGGTCAAAGAGAACGGGAATATTTTTATATTTCACTGAAAATACATTGGCTACTAGAATATGAAATCTAGCAGGAACTCAAGGGAAAGATTACAAAGTCTAACGGCAATTACTTAATATTTCTTATTACCCAAACAATAGCAAGACATTAACAGAAAACTGCACCTGCATTTGAATTGCCAATCTCACGTTAATGAAGTTCTCCAAAAATGAAATGCAACCAAAACACGTTCAAACTCCAAATGAAAGTCTGCAAGGCTCAGATTAAAACATGGAATGTTTCAGATGAAAGTAACAAAAATACTATTGGTTTTGTTCTTTATTGAATGGAATAAAATGTTGACATTTCTTTGAAACTTGGAACTACTGAATTTCATTTTTCCAAATGGTTCTTCATTTTTTTCTTAATGGTGCAAGTTGCCTTAAGTAGCTTAGGAAGTCAGTCTCTACAAAGTACTTCTGTCTGTTGTCATTCTGATAAAACAAAAAATATTCATTAACTTAACCATATGTGTATTTTTTTTTGCTATAACACTTAACACATGAACAGACATCTATTATTTCTCCACTAAAACAAAAGAGTACAATAGTTTTCTTCTATCAGTATTGTATTTTAAAAAGGTTAACATTAAAAACAAAGAACCATTATTTTCTTTGAAATCATCAAATTTCTTGCACATCTTAAGTTTCCTTCTTCTGTCTGCGTTTGTCTGCCAATTTATTCAGAAATTTCTTTAATTTCTTATAACGAGGAAGGATGCTGCAATGAGTATTCTTTGCAACTTCTTCATTTGTATAAAAGAGTGAACACAGCTTACAGTAAAACCCTGTTTTAGGTATCACATAGTCTATACCAACAGGAACATTGGGCTGATACGGTCCAATTCTATACTTATCTGGGATTGTATAGTCCTCCTTGTTCTCATCACTCTGACCATCTGCATTTTCACTTGTATCTTTGTAGGGATCATCAGCGTTCTCAGAAGATTCAGCACCTGGTTCTGTGTTTTCCTCATTTTTAATTCCATTTTCCAACGCTGCTTCATTTTCTTGATCAAGTGCCTCGATCTTGTCCACCTTAATTTCAACCAACCTATCATTTCTGTCACCAGATTTAAATGCCATGACCTATTTACGAAGTTTCTGAAGTTCCGAATCTTTCTCATCACCAACCTCATCCAGAGTGACAAATCCTTCCATACTCCCTGGGAAACGACACTTTTTAAGTTTTTTTCTTTGCTGCTGCTGAAGCACTTGCATCTTTTTTCACAGCATCTGAAGGTGCCTTTTCTCCATCAGAAGCCACATCACCTAAATTAGCAAGATCGGTCTCGTCTCCCACTGAAGTGCCATTTTCCAGCAGTGCAGCTGCTGATTCTTCATCTACAAGTAACTCATCTTCAGATTCAAGAAGCATATTAGGTTCTTGCTCTGTCTGGTTATCCTTTGTGTCTTTCTCACCGTCTTCACCGGACTTCTCTTCTTGTTCTTTACCTTCGGTTGAACTTTCAGTCTTCTGGGAACCATCTTGGATTTCTTGTCACTTGGAGATTCTTTGTCATCTGGAGAGTTCTTGGGCTGCAGCCGCTGCTGCCACCTCTCGCCAGCACCGTTGCTGCGGCGGATTGTAGGAGCCTCCGCGATCCGCTCTCTGGGAGAGTTGTCTGCTGGTGCTCCACTTGAAGAAGATTCTGTAGTCCTTATTGATCCTTTTTCTTGGCATTACAATTTTTTGAAGCAAAGTTAACCTAGCTTTCTAGTTTGAGCTTTCTTTTTGGCCGTCTTAAAAAAAAATGTTTTTTAATCTATAAAATAGACAAGAGCTAGTTCTACAACGTCCGAGTCATTCCAGCAGTCATCTCTCAGTAGGGACTCACAGGGTCATGGGCATGACCTGTCTGCGGCAGAAATAGGCCTTCCTGCTGCTGCTACCCAGTATTTTAAGTATACCAGCATCTCTTGAAAGGATAGACCAGGGTACTGCATGCCTTGCTAGTTTAATGAATCTTGGAATGGGTTCTTCATTGAATCAACAAGGAGCTCATAGTGCACTGTCTTCTGCTAGTACTTCTTCCCATCATTTGCAGTCTATATTTAACATTGGAAGTAGAGGTCCACTCCCTTTATCTTCTCAACACTGTGGAGATGCAGACCAGGCCAGTAACATTTTGGCCAGCTTTGGTCTGTTTGCTAGAGATTTAGATGAACTGAGTCATTATCCAGAGGACAAGATTACTCCTGAGAATTTGCCCCAAATCCTTCTACAGCTTGAAAGGAGGAGAACTGAAGAAGGCCCTACCTTGAGTTATGGTACAGATGGCAGGTCTGCTACACGGGAGCCACCATACACAGTACCTAAGGATGACTGGGAAGAAAAAAAGGCACTTTAGAAGAGTTTTGATGATCGTGTTCCTAGTCTTAACCCAGTGATTGATTATGACCATGGAAGTCATTCTCAGGAATCTGGTTATTATGACAGAATGAATTATGAAGATGACAGATTAAGAGATGGAGAAAGGTGTAGTGATGATTCTTTTTCTGGTGAGATCTCACATAATTATCATAAATTTGACAGTGAGTATGAGAGAATGGGATGTGGTCCTGGCCCCTTACAAGAGAGATCACTCTTTGAGAAAAAGAGGGGCGCTCCTCCACGTAGCAATATTGAAGACTTCCATAGACTCTTACCAAAGGGATATCCCCATCTGTGCTCTATATGTGAGTGGCCAGTTCATTCTAATAAGGAGTGGAGTCAGCATATCAATGGAGCAAGTCATAGTCATCGATGCCAGCTTCTTCTTGAAATCTACCCAGAATGGAATCCTAACAATGATACAGGACACACAATAGGTGATCCATTCATGTTGCAGTAGTCTACAAATCCAGTGCCAGGAATTCTAAGACCTTCCACTTTCCTCATTTCATCTTGGGGGACCAACAGTTGGACCAAGAGGAAATCTGGGTGCTGGGAATGGAAACCTGCAAGGACCTAGACACATGCAAAAAGGCAGAGTGGAAACTAGCAGAGTTGTTCACATCATGGATTTTCAATAAGGGAAAAACTTGAGATACCTAGTAGAACCATTTGGAGTCATTTCAAATCATATGATTCTAAATAAAATTAATGAGGCATTTATTGAAATGGCAACCACAGAGGATGCTCAGGTTACAGTGGATTATGATACAACCACATCAGCATTAGTATTAGGCAAGCCATTGACAGTTCATTTATCCCAGAAGTATAACAGAATAAAGAAACCTGAAGGAGAGCCAGATCAGAAGTTTGATCAAAAGCAATAGCTTGGACATGTAATACATCACAGCAATTTTCCCCATTCTGGCTATTCTGACAGTGTTGTCCTCAACCTTGCTGAGCCTTATTGGAAAATAAAGAATTACATATTGATGATGATGAAAATTCAGGCTTTTATTGAGACGGAGACAAGAGAAGATGCAATGGCAATCGTTGACCATTGTTTGAAAAAAGCCCTTTGGTTTCAGGGGAGATGTGTGAAGGCTGACCTGTCTGAGAAATATAAAAAACTGGTACTGAGGATTCCAAACAGAGGCATTGATTTACTGAAAAAAGATAATATGTATTATATTCTTTATGTTCTTTAGATTTCTATCTCTGTATCTTAAAGTATATGGATGCTTTCTTCTGCCATTTCAAATCACCTATTGTAAACCTCTAGAAAATCTTCTATTTTAGTCTTTTTACTTTTCAACTCCAGAATTTCTATTTGTTTCTCTTAGTGTTTAGTTTCTCTATGGGCATTCTGTCTATGATGAATCACTGTCATCATTTTTTTTTTTAATTCTTTGAAGATGGTTTTCATTTTTTTAAACATATTTATAATAGCTGCTTTAAAAGCTTTGTCTGCTAGTTTTAATATCAAACACTTTCTATTGGCAACATTTTAATGGTATCAGGGGAACCACCCCCGATAATTCAATGTAGGTTCTTTTCTATTTCCCTAAGTGTCGATCGGTCTGAGAAATAAAGGGAAAGAGTACAAAAGAGAGAAATTTTAAAGCTGGATGTCTAGGGGAGACATCACATGTCAGCAGGTTCTGTGATGCCCCCCAAGCTGCAAAACCAGCCAGTTTTTATTAGTGATTTTCAAAGAGCAGGGAGTGTATGAATAGAGTGTGGGTCACAGAGATCACATGCTTCACAAGGCAATAAAATATCACAAGATAAATGGGGGCAGAGAGAGATCACAGGACCGGGGTGAAATTAAAATTGCTAATGAAGTTTCAGGCATGCATTGTCATTGATAACATCTTATCAAGAGATAGGGTTTGAGAGCAGACAACCGCTCTAAAATTTACTACGCAGGAATTTCCTTGTCCTAATAGGCCTGGGAGCACCACAGGAGACCGGGGCTTATTTCATCCATTATCTGCAAGCATGTAAGACAGACATTCTCAGAGCGGCTATTTTAGAGACCTGCCCCTGGGAATGCATTCTCTTTCACAGGTCTGTTCCTTGCTGAGAAAAAGAATTCAGTGATATTTCTCCTATTCACTTTTGTAAGAAGAGAAATATGACTCTGTTCTGCCCAGTTCTCAGGCAGTCAGACCTAATAGTTATCTCCCTTGTTCCCCGAACATCACTGTTATCCTGTTCTTTTTTTAAGGTGCCCAGATTTCGTATTGTTTAAACACACATGCTTTATGAACAATTTGTGCAGTTAACGCAATCATCACAAGGTCCTGAGGAGACATACATCCTCAGCTTACGAAGATGACGGGATTAAGAGATTAAAGTAAAGACAGACATGGGAAATTACAAGAGTATTGATTAGGGAAGTGATAAATGTCCACGAAATCTTCACAATTTATGTTCAGAGATTGCAGTAAAGACAGGCATAAGAAATTATAAAAGTATTAATTTGGGGAACCAGTAAATGTCCATGAAATCTTCACAGTTTATGTTCCTCTGCCATGGCTTCAGCTGGTTCTTCTATTCGGGGTCCCTGACTGCCCGCAACATACTGGTGTGTGTGTCGTATGTTCTGTTGTCTCTTAACTTTTCACTGAAAAATTGTCATTTTTAATACTATATTTTTAATGAATTCTAAGTTCTCTTCCAAGGGTTGTTTTGTTGCTCTTTTTTGTTGTTGTTATTGGTTAGCACCTTGCCTGGATTAAATCTGAGCAATCTCATGACATTAGTTCACAGATATTTCTAATCAATTTTTGGAATTTAAATCTAAATTTTTAAGCCTGAGTCCCTAGGGATTGCTTCTGTGTTTATATAGCTTAGTGTTCATGTCATCATTAGGCAAAAGTTGTACTTATACATCTTGAGTCTAAAGGCTACCACCCTTACTAGTGGTCATATGTGTGTGTGTTGAAATAATGGATTCAAGGTGTTTCACAAGTATGTTTCACTCTCACTTTGGCTGACCATCTTGTATCTTTTCTGAAGTTGGGCACATTCCCACAGTTAGCCAGGAATGTATGGATAGATGAGGCCCACTTTAGTTTCTCCTACAAACGCCAACCATAGGAATGTATGGTGTGTTTATTATAACCCCTTAGGGTTATTCATTTCCTGGATCTTTCTTTTAAATTGTTGGCTAATCTGCCAAACTTTAAATCTGGTCCATTGTTTCTCATACATACTCACAACCTCTGGCTAATGGATCTGCTGGCCTTTGTCATTCACTCTCGCTAAACTCACTTATGTTACTGTAAATCTCACAATATATTCCTCTCTGAATCTGGAGATCCAGGGTCACTATGGGCTCTCTTTAGTGATGAGGTGTTTTGTTTTTCATGACTGGTCTTTGGTAGAATAACTGAGTAACTGAGGCTGAGTTAAGGGAATAAAGGAAGACTCAGATAAGAATGCCATAGTCTCATATTATTTTGGACCAAGGTTTAGTAGTTTTCATGTATAAATCTTTTTAAATTTGTTGTATGTCTTTGTATATCTTTACCAGTGCTCTGATATCTATCTATCTATCTATCTATCTATCTATCTATCTATCTATCTATCTATCTAAATATATATATTTAAATATATCTAGTTTGATCATTGCTTTTAGGGAAGATCTGATGATAACCTCGTTCCATCCTCACATAAAGCTCATTGAAATGTCTTTCTTTGCTCCTTTCAACAGATGTATGTTATTTCTGATGAGTGCAAGATTCTGACATTACAGTTTTGTTTTCTTCCCCTCAAGTATCTACAGATTGTCTTTCACAGTTTTTTACATTGAGTCATTAGTGATAGATTCAATGATTGTATGATTCTTTTTTTTTCTTTTAAAAATCTTCAAATTTCCCCTCTGAAACTTTGTAGCATATATTCATTGTCCCTGGAGTTTAGCAGCTACACTAAAGTTCAACTCACGGAATCTTTTTTATAATATTTGAAACTCAAGAGAATTTGCCTCTCCTCTAATGATCACATTCAGCAAATGTTCTATTTGGGTTTCTTTTGAAGAGATCCAATGATATCTGCCTGGATTCAGTTTCAAGAAAAGAAAGACAGGTTATATATTTTGTATGGCCATTTATTTTAGCCTGCTGCTAAGAGATACAAGGGCACCCACTCTCTGACAAAAATATCTTCGAAAACTTGCTGTTTCAGAATTGCAATTGTGATTCCCTCAATATGCTGAAATTTAATTTCTCCAAGGATAAAGTTGGAATAAAGAGTTTAAATTATATACCAAGGCCATATTTTTTGTTCATCCATAAAATTTAAAGAATCTGATCATTTTTAATATTTGATATAGTATTATCAAAAATCCAAATAATTTGAGACATTAGAGTTGAAAGACAGTGATAGTATATCATACTGCAAAATATACACCACATAGGAAATACATTTAAAATGTTAATTTTTGAGCTCAGAATTTTCTTTGAATCTCTCTCTTTTGTTTACCATAACATTTGCAAGTTATTCTATATAACTATTTGCAAGTTATTCTGACTTTTCTCAAAACCTTTTATTAGAAGCAACCTTATTCTGACCTAGGTGATTTGTTTGTTGTTTCTTATATCCCTCTCCCACCCCCAATTAGATTTGCTATCATATTGTTACCCACATATTTACAGAATCCTATACACACACGTATCTACTAAGAATCCAAGATTATATGCCAAACAAAGTGTTTTAAAATTACTGATCAAAACATTTAAGTATTTGCTTTCTATCCCTGAAAAAGAAATTATGGAGGGCTTGTTAGTGTCTCTACCTGCAGGAGGATTTTACTTCCCTATGCTCTTGAACCTAGGAGTGGCCAGATAACTTTTTTGGGTCACTTCAGAGCTGATGTTTTAAGAACTCATTAGTTTGCCGTGTTTCTTTTTCCACAACACCAACAATATTCTAGATATGAGCTGCTCTGCCTATTACAGATATGGAATTAAGGCAATGTGGTATAGAGCAAAAGCTGACCCTCAATGAACATTTAACTTAAGTGACACACATTAGTTCTTACAAGCTGATGAGAATTGGGAGCCGTTTATGATCAAAGCAAAATTTAGCTTATTCTGATCAACATACCTTTAAAAAATACAGTTTTCTCATACTTCTTTTGAAAGGTCAAATAAAAATTCACATAAAATGCTTTCATTTTTTATTATATTCTCTGCAAAACTAATGATAAGAGAAGGCAGCTATGATAAAGAAAACAATCTGCCTTTCTTATGTATATTGCCATTACTATTGAGATATTTCACCTCTGTGTTATTGAATTTTCTTCAGTTTTCATGAACTGCATTCCCAGACAAACTACAAATCACACACCAAGGATTTTATCTGAGTCTGCTTATTTAGTAGACTTACCATTAATCAGCTTTAATGAGACCTAGTAAGGCCCATAACCCTGCTGATGTTCACAGATATAAGTAAATCTAAAGTCAGACACTGGGCTACCCAATTACAAACTATGAAACCCAGATATTAGAGGCACAGTGAGAATTGGTTGAGCAAATGAAAGAAAATGAAATAAATATTAACAACTTGGGAGCTGCCAAGTAAATTATTTGGCCAAGCATTGCTCTAGGCCAGAACCTAAGAAAAATTTCTGTAAAGGGCCAAACAGAAAATATTTTAAGTTTTGCAAGCAATATGGTAACTGTTGTTGTAGTGTGAAATCAGCTGTAGACATACAATCGATATGACTGAGACTGTGTTAAAATAAAATTTTATTTATAAAACTAATATTTCTTAAATTGAATATTAACATTTTATTATATGAGGTACATCCCAATCTATACCATTTTTAAAACCTGTATATTTGTTGATATGAAGAAGCTTACATTTTGACTTAAGTTTAATTTAGCTAAAATACTTTATTTTATGATTATTCACAAAAATACTAATAATTGTTTTAATTATTCAGAATTAAATTAGCAAATTTCTGATAGGCAATTTGAATTGAACAGTGAAAATTAAAGTCAACCTCAAATATATCTGTCACTACTAAAGGTAAACTATTAATCTGAGAAGTTGTTTTTATTTTAACAATGTCAATATGCATAGACATGGAAATCTGAACAATACCCTAAAATGTTTCTGATTATAGAATAAGTTATTAGCCATGAGAGGTAATGATATGTGTCGAATGTAATAGCATACTTTCGTTACAATTATAATCTAAGTAAAGTTGTATTATAATAAAAAGTATAGCAATATAAAATAAATATAATGTTAATCAATCATTGATTGTATTTAAATAGTTAATCTCTTCTGTTACATATTTTATGCTTTTATTAACTACAAACTACTTTAAATTGCATGTCATTAATATGTATTGAAGGTCTACTTAATACTTTTCATTTTTTTTATACACCACAAATGTATATTTTAGGCCCTTATTGCTTTATCTTTTGATGTTTTATTTTCAATTTTTAAAAGCCAATAATAATTTATGAATAATAATTATAGTAATAAATTATGTGCCTGTAATTCCAGCACTTTGAAAGGCCAAGGCTGATGGATTGTTTGAGGTCAGGGATTCAAGACCAACCTAACCAACATGGTGAAAACACGTTTCTGCTAAAAATACAACAAAATTAGCCAGACATAGTGGCAGGTGCCTGTAATCCCAGCTACTCGGGAGGCTGAGGCAGAGGAATCCCTTGAACCCAGGAGGTGGAGGTTTTAGTGAGCCGAGACCATACCACTACATTCCAGCCTGGGTGACAGAGGGAGATCTCGATCTCAAAAAAAAAAAAAAAGAAAGAAAGAAAGAAAAAAAATATATGTGTAACTTGAAAGCAATATTAAATATTCCTTTATCTTTTTTGTCTAAATTTTATTTTAACTTCCAGGCTACATGTGCAGGATGTGCAGGCTTGTTATGTAGTAAACATGTGCCACGGTGGTTTTCTGCACAGATCAACTCATTCCCTATGTATTAAGCCCAGCATCCATTAGCTATTCCTCCTGATGGTCTCCCTCCCTCTTCCAGCCTCCTCTAACAGGCCCCTGTGTACGTTGCTCCCCACCATGTATTCATATGTTTTAATCATTCAGCTCATACTTAAAAGTGAGAACATGCAGTGCTTGGTTTTCTGTTCCTGCATTAGTTTGCTGAGGATAATGACTTCCAGCTCTATTCATGTCCCTGTAAAAGATATGAACTCAGTCTTTTTTATGGCTGTATAATATTCCATGGTGTATATGTACCACATTTTCTTTTTTCACTCTTTGGGGTTGTTACAGAAACACCAGAGATCAATTTCTGTGTTTATCCAACAACAACTGTTTATGGGACTCTTGGGCTGGTTTCAATCCTCCCTTTCTATTTATCAATTCCTCAATCCTGAGGAATCCAGTTGTCAATCCTTCTGGCTGCTTCATGTTGAGGAGGGGTGCTGTCAGCAGCTCCATACCATGGTTGACCATGTAGCCACCCAGGAATCAAAGGTGAATCTAATATAGAGTTTTCTTCTGACATACAATAGTTCTCTCTTCAGTCCACCACTTCCACCAAAGGCAAATCAAAGAGGGATCAATCTACTTGAAAAATTAGCTTTAGTCCCATGTACTTGGCTTGATTATGCACAAAATATGTGACAAGAATCATCCATATAGACTCTCCCTAACCGGCTTAACTGAAACATCTCACAAGGCCATTCTGGTCAGAGCTCTGAGAAAATAGTCAGTTCCTTCAAATGTGTCCAATTGCAAAAGAAAACTTGTGGTTATTAACTGTATGCAAACAAACACAATGCCATGAATTAGGAAGTTTCACAAATAGTTTACAAATTCTGGAGAAATTGGGCAAAGAAAGAGAAATATAACTCAAATTATGCTTACAAAAATATACACAATACACTTAAAGTATATTCCAAGGCTATAAATAGCCCAAAAGAAAAAGATTCTCCAGATTTTGAAAAAACAAAAGAAGAAGAATCAGCAATATTTCAAACAACAAAAGCCATAAAAATTATTTCTGTCCTCCATTAGTTTAGCCCATGCAATGAACTCTTGCTCTGCTTCATATTGGGTTAACAATCTTCACAAATACATCAGCCTTTCAATTAGTGCCCTGAAAGTTTTCTCTGTAATCCAATGGAAAAATCTCCAAAGTTATCAGAAAACTGCATTCAAGAATACTTTTCATGAACTCTTCCACGGAAGCAGGCTTGGACTGTAGCTGATTATGAGTCACTTTTTTTTTAGAAAGATCAAAGCAAACAGTCAATTGTGGATGACAAAAGTCTTTAGACAACCATAGTTAAAGACACAGTTGACAAGAAAATGTGTGTGTGTGTGTTTTTTTTTTTTTGCAGCATACAACAATTTGATATAATCATAATTATTACTGACAACATAAATATCAAAACATATTACAATTTTACTAATCTCATACAATCTTGGAACACATATTAACAACACATCTATATAAATATAACCCAAAGGAAGCTAAGCACCACCTCATGTTTGACAATGCATCCTGCCTAATACTAACATAACAAATAATCCTAATAAGCCTACTACTATGTCTCTCTCTGTGACTTCAAAGAAACTAATATCAAAAAAAGTTATTTTAAGGACAAAAAGACTGAAGTTAGAACTTAAAAGTTTGCTGTTGGAAAATCTGTCAAGTTTTAAGATACTCTATGGCACAAAGTAGGATCACAAGTCATTATAAAATAGTCATTCATTAGCCAAAATAATAAAATAAAAATGTTTAATCTTTGATAGAGAGCAAACTCAGTTTCCCAAACAATAAGACCTAAGACTGAAGACAGCATGAGGCCAACTAAATCTGTCTGTTCCCCCTCCATTTTCTCCCTGCAGTTTTCTCAAAGGTAAACAAATTATTTTGTCTGTTAGTATTATACTTTGCTAAAAAGAGAAAACTAAAGCTTACCTTTGTATGATGTGTTGCTAATATTAAAGCAATTTCAATATAACCTTATAAACAAATCTATCTAATTTTAATCAGTTTGGCAGCAAAGTGAGATTTCCATAACATTTTAGAACCTTTTCCAATTTTTTAGTAAAAAGTGGATTAATGCTCCAAGAAAGACTTGTTATCCCAACACCTGGGCCCAGAGGTTGGCCTTGCATCAGTGTGTTTTTGACATTAATTTATTAAAAAAAAACTCTGAACTAATCTTATCTCTCAAAATCAACCCTTACAATATCACTCACCCACCTCTTCCCCAACAGTCCCTGATCCTAGAGGAATTGAATAGTTTTAATTTATGGCCTTGTGTCTCGCAAAAGCAGTTGATTTTGATTGCTCCTTTCTCTCAAATCCAATGATGATGCTTCAAGTGATGTCAATGACCAAAATTTAGCAGGAGTCAGTGCCTTTTTCAGACCCAGGAGTCAAAGTCCTGTAACTTAACAGCACAAATTTAGTTAAAAAGATATTTTAACTATTGAAAGTCCTGTCATTTCATCTGATGTGTTACAAATTAAAACACTGTTATTTGGTGTTTAGGAGTTAGCACCTGCAGAATTTCAAACTACTGTATTAAAGTAGTTAGGTTATTCACTGCATGCATCTAATTACTAGCATTCTAGTGACAGAACTTTGACCAAAAGCATAAAAAATGTCATAGATCCCATGTGAAGCATATCAAAGTAAGACAACTCACTTTTTTCTCTCCATCATTAAAACCTGGTAAGTGAAATAAGAATAAATTATCTCCTTTCACTTAAATACTATACAACAAAACAAGGAAAAAGTAAGAAAAAAAACACAATAATTTATTTTCAACTATTTAAAAAGAGCATCATTGCATACTTCCAAGATTGGTTTCTAGATACAGTACTGACAACTGATTTGCTAACTTTTACCACTAAAATCTTCAAACCAGTGCAATATTTGTGCATATTTTGTTTTTGAGTACACACATGTAGGCCCATAAGTAATAAAATGGTTGGGATCAAAATTCACTAGAAAGTCTCACATTTTTATTACTACTTCATTCAAGTGAATGTCACTTGTTTTTAATAATAGTCAACACAACTTAATAAGTTTGAGAAAAACTCCAATCAATACATTTTCTAAATGACAAAGCCAATCTCCTGAACATTAAAACTTTGCACCCATATCACAGACTTTCTTCATTACCTACAGGAAAAGATCTGCTATTAATTGAATTGAATTGCCTACGAAATAAACACCATTTAAACATTTTTGTTCTCATCTACTTTTTCAAATAAAAAGTAATGTACTATTTCTGTTCAGAACTTATTTAAAAGTCTTTTATGTATTTGTTGTTGTTGTTGTTGTTGGCCAGTAACCTTAAAACTCTCATAGCTCTCTAGATAATCAGAAGCAAACAAAACCAGCCAAATTCCAAGTGGTTAATGTGCTCCATCAATTCCTGCAGGCCCAACAAAGGTAGCCTAGGAATTTTAGATGAATAGAACAAATGGGCTGGGCTTGGTGGCTCATGCCTGTAATCCCAGTACTTTGGTAGGCTGAGGCAGGTGGATCACCTGAGGTTAGGAGTATGAGACCAGCGTGGCCAACATTGTGAAACCCCATCTGTACTAAAAATACAAAAATTAGCTGGATGTTGTGGCAGGTGCCTGTAACCCCAGCTACTCGGGAGACTCTGGCAGGCAAATCACTTGCACCCAGGAGGCAGAGGTTGCAGTTAGCCAAGATCGTGCTATTATATTCCAGCCTTGGTGACAGGGTGAGACTCTGCCTCAAAAAATAAATAAATAAATAAAGCAAATGATGACTTGCTAGAAATCCACAGGAAACAAAGTAACTCTTCACAGAACCAAATAAAATTCTTCCACTAGAAAATAAAACTCATCAATGGTCTTATATTTATGCTTACACAAGTCATAAACCCAAAGAAGAAAAAAGAGTAAAGAAATGAAAATCAGAAGCAAAAACAAATAAACAAGAAACTAACCGTAAATGTTTCCAACTCAGTTTACCTTGGAGGCTGAAATGTTTCTTAGAGCCTAAAAGTCACATGATTAATATTTTATTCCTAATACACAATTCAGTGTTCTTAAGTGCACCAATATTACCACACATCCTATGCAATCAAGAAGTTCGCTCTAGGCACGTGACCAGTAATTACTATAGTGCTAGAACTAAACATGCAAAATAGCAAACATAATATGAAGTAGTGCAAGCATGTATGTGAGATTTGGCTCCACCCTAAATCTGGCTTCATGCTTAACTATATTAAAAAAGAATTGCTAAACTGCTAGTACATTTCCTTACAATATTTCTTATTTTAACTTAATCAAGACTAAGAGCTTTAACTATGAAAAGTTTAATGAAATTTCTCCAGTTGTCTATCAGATTTTAAATAATGTTTTGTTATCTAAACTTTTTCAACTTTCTGTTTTCTCCATATGTGCTTGAAGATAGATACACAGAGAAACATGAAAAACTACATATGACTTACACAGACTATCCACAACATGTCTCGACTTTCCACTCAATCCCAGATTTTCTCCTTCTTCTTTAAATAACCAGTCATTTTATCCTAGGTCAAAAAATTAACCATATGACATCTTTTCTCATACAAAATTATCTTTTTTCATAACTTTTCTTACCAAAAATACATTTTCATATACATTACTTTTGTCACATATCTCTCCCCTACTTAAAAGTTTCTTACTACTATGTTTCATAAATAGCCTTTAAAAGTCTGTAATTTAAATTAATTTTAATATAACTCCTGAATTAGAAAACATTATTATTTGTCTCACTAATAACACATCTTTAGGTATATATATATATATATAAATAAAACTATAATTCTTATCCTTAGTAACCTTAAATTTTAGTGAAAACCAAGGAAATAAGTTTTAGTGAAAACTGAGGAAGCAAGGAATCCTAAGCTGCTTACCAGGTATTAGCATTTTATGAATGAGAAGAATTCCACAGTTTTTAGAACATGTTTGCAACATTTTCTGAATTATAAATGACCTAACCATTTAATAAGAATATTTTAAATAGCACAAAAACTTCACCTACAGCACTTATACATTCATATTTTTAAGAGTTTATCTAGAATATTTACGTGTTTTCTTGTTATCCAATTTATATTCTGTGAAAATTAAGGTTTACTACATGGACATTTTCACCAGTGAAATTATTTCACCAGAATATTCAGCAGTTTTCATTAAACCAACAATATTGAATCAGTTTTACTTATCAAAAAATTCACTCAAAAATTGTTTTGTTGTGACTAGATTTATGGTTCCAGAACTTCCTGTGACAAACACTGATATCTCAAAATATCTAGCAAAGACAAATATAAAACCCAGACAAAAATGTAAGCTGACAATTCTGAGGATATTTCATTTTTATTTTATCAATAATTTTAAAGCCAGCTTGCTTATTAAAGGTTTACTTAAGTCATGTGAACGTGATAATTCTTGGATTTTTTTACGTAATTTATGAGTGCTCTTTTATTTGTAAGCCAATGTGGTAGACATAACATGTGTTAACTAACATTTATTGGTTAAAAACCCCAACCAATATCCAAAATAAATATAGATGCAAAAATAGGTAACATAAGTTTAGAAAATTGAATAGTATAATAAATACATGCAAAATAACCAAGTGAGGTTAACACCAGATATTTAAGATCAGTTTAATATTATAGAACCAATGTAATTTATTATATATATCAATATATGACCAATCCAGAGATAGTAACCACGCAGTATTTGAACAGTTTACTGTAAAAAAATTGTTAACTACAACAGGAGTCGAAGTTATAATAAGTTGGTTAGTAAGAAGTAAGCATACCTCCAAAAATTATTGAAGTAACAGTCATAGTCATTTCCCATAGGATTGAGCTATAGGAGAGCCTTTGCCTGCAGTTCAAAGATATAAGACTGAAGATTCATCTTGGAGAGGTCAAGACTATTGCTTGCTGAATGACAGAGTAGTCACTGTGGAGATGCACTGCTGAAATTTCCTAAAAATCATTCCTCTAGAATTTGCCACATGGTGTTGAGGAAAGCCCTACATGTAGAGGTTTCTAATGCAGACATTCTGCTGCTGTATAAAAAATGAAAATGTAAGGAATAAAGGAAACGATGATTAATATATACAAATAAATACACATATGTAATGAGAAAAATAGAAAACATCCAAAGTTACCAATCTTGATTTCTGTAATTGTTCTCAAGGCCTTAATTGACACCTACGGCTTCATTCTTTAACTACCATTTCAGCATTTCCCTGCCCTTGAGTTCACCTCCTCTGGTCAAGATTCTTTTCTGTACTGACCTAAATCTCCATTCTCAGAAAGTCTGAAACCCTCAGGATGTTTTTTATTTGTTTATTTGTTTGCTTGTTTTTTCTGATTCCTGCGATTTTCTATCAATGTTTACAGTTGGGTGTGAATATACTTGGAAAGTGCACCAGAGAATCTCCTGGGATGTACATATAGTCTACTTCGACTTCATTATGTAGAAGGAATACATTTTCACTTAAAAATTAAAGTGAATCACTCCATCCAGTAGATTAATCCTCCTTTTTTTCCCATTAGTTTAATGGCATAGGGAGCCCCAAAAGTCCAGGAAGTAGTCTCCTCTTTCAATTTAGCGAAACCATTAATTCAGTTTTCTTTCTAGATTCATTCCACTTTGAGAATTAGTATCTCCAAAGAAACTCAGCTCAAGCTTACCATGTAGGAAACAATTATTCTGCAATTGGGTAGGTTTTTAGGTATATTATGGTAGGAGGTACTCCCATTTTCACATTTATTTTTTTCAGACTCAAGCATTCTGGCTGTGTGGAAAACCATACTATATAAGGAAATTTTATTTAAAACATACTGTATTCTGAATACATTTTATCCTTTTAGGCATCTCTTTCTCAACTGGTGTCAAAATGAGTCTTCAATATGCCAGTGTATCTTTCAAATAGACCAGCTTCTTCAGGTGATGAAATATGTGGTAAAACAAATTCATTACACGAATACAAGTTTATTTCAGCACTTTATTTGGTCTGAAATGAATTCCTGATCATGCCTAATGTTGTGACAAGTGACACAAAGCTAAGGTATGTTGATCATCTGAGGTTCCACCATGGTTAGGCTTTCATTCTCTACCAAGACCCAGTAGCAAGTCAGATTCTGTTTCTCAGAAAGAGAATAGTATCATATGCTAAACATGGCACAGATTTTATTCAAAATCCTGGAGATTTTCTCTGCAATTTTTCTATTTCTGCTCACTAGAGACTCATATAGCATTCCTATATGCTGCATACATTGTAAATATTAATAAATCTGTTGAATTACAAGTCCCAAGTATTAGAATGCCTTATATTACAGACTGAATCTGAATTTGCTGTGGAGTCATCTTCCTTTGCTCTTGTACTCACTTATAAATGGCCATCTTGTGTACAATTCTGTAGATGAGCCAAAGTAGTACACTAAAATGTAGTACACAATACTTGGAAATTCCAAAATAGACTACTAAGTATTGCATACTTTGCTCATAGTAGATAATGAGAAGTATGACAACTTGCCTTTCTCTTTGGAGAAGCTATCTTGACATGCTCCAGACCACTGAAATAACAAAATCTACACTGGGAGGGCAGGTTTATGAAACTGTGTTGGGTACATTTTCCACCTACTTTTTCATAAAATGTACTTGTGACTTCCTCCTTATCAGGTTTAATCAGTAGAATGTCATTAGCTTAGTAGACCACTTAG
The DNA here is from genome assembly GCF_003255815.1 of Theropithecus gelada. NCBI lineage: Eukaryota > Metazoa > Chordata > Mammalia > Primates > Cercopithecidae > Theropithecus > Theropithecus gelada. The sequence goes on from NC_037668.1 coordinate 133,954,079, forward strand.
ATGTTTTTCGAATTGTCAAGATGATCAATCTCCCTATTGACTATATTATGACAGGGAAAAGAATTGGAAAAGCCCCGAAACAACATTCTAGAACTACACTGTTGGGCCTACCAGGTAAAAGCAAACCACTTGCAGATTAGTATGGAGAATAAGGAATTAATCAGATCAACAGCTTCATACCACTAATGGAGAGTGTGATAAACTAAATACAGTCTCCCTAAGATGCCCATGTCTTAATGTCAGAACCTATGAGCATGTTACCTTACATGGCAAAAAAGACATTGTACATTCATTAAATTAAGGATCTTCACAATGGAAGATTATCCTGAATTATCCAGAGACTCCCAATATAAACACAGAAGTATTTTTATGAGGGAGGAAGAAGGGTCAGAATCATAAAGAAAAGATATGCTGTCAGATGTAGAATTCAATTAGGAGAGAAGCTTCAATACTACTGGCTTTGAACATGGAAAGAGACCACAAACCAAGAAGTATAGGTGACCACTAACAGCTGAAAAACTAACAAAACAAATTCTCCACTAAAATTTGTAGAAAGACCTGAGCACTTCAAATACCTTGATGTTAGCTTACTAAGGTTTATTTTGGATTTCTGATTGCCAGAACTGTAAGATGATACATGTATGAGGTTTTCAGTCACAAAGTTTTTGGTAAATTTAAAGCACAAGAAACTTAAACAGTGGTTATGGTGATTTGTTCCAATAAAAGTATCAAAACTACAAATGAAAATTGGATAATAAATTCAGTTCATTTGCTCTACCTCCCTAATCCTTTACATCTCCTGCTCTGAATTATGCCACAGATGATCTGGCAATTCAGTCTCATTAACTTTAGTCTACGGCTGAGTCCAAGTTTCAGACAACCAAACAATTTGTGAATGGAGATACATCTACCTGCATAAGCTAACATACCCCAGAATCTCTAGTAAATTCACTGACTACAGAAAAAAAGTTCAAAATAAGAATTATTACTCCATGGCTGAGACAGGACATACAAGAAATAACACCCCCTTCTCCAAAGACACATATGTGTCTTACAAAATTTTCTTGGAGAGTACACAGCTGTGACTCACTGAAGAGCAGAGAAACGGCTAGGGTGGACTTGCCAGAAAAATGTTCTCCAAGGTGTGGTGAAAGTAATTCATGGGAGTGTGTCTCACCAGGGGCAGTTTTCTACAAAATCAGCCAAAAGTAGTACCAGAGGAGAGCAACTGGTTGCTAAATGCTGCTGGCCTCCATGCATAGCAGGAGGCAGGCAGTGGTGAAGCTGTGGGCACTACAGGAGCCGAGTGCTGGGAAAAGCCAGGTACAGTGCAGGAACATACCAAATGAACGCAAGAAGAGCAGAAAACAAAACTTTATATTCTTCAATGTTTCTTCACCACTGCTTATTGACAAAGCTTCAGTGTAAAATGTTAACAGAAAAATGTTTAGAAGGGTTGATTTATTTTCACAGAGCAGGTAAACAGGGGAAATTTATACATTAGAGACAATAAATCAATAACTGGCACAGCACTGAAAACATCTAAAAATGAAAGACCATGGGACCATATCAATATGTGCAGTTTATCCAAATTCAGTTTTAAATGTTTTTTTTTAAATATGAACTATTGTGTGCTGAGTGACCTTTAAAATGATATATTCTAGATTTATATCAGTTTCGCTTATTAAACATGTTGTGTCCACTCTTACTATGATCTTAAAATAAAAATATTGCCAAAGCATTGTTATTAGTTTTCTTAGCCATGCTATTGAATTCACAGCATTTAAAAATTCATAATGATATTTCTTTCATTTGTTCTGCTATTTCTAGCTGTAAACTCGATTTTAAATTGGAAAATATGCTACAATAAGTGTTACAAAATTGCACTTGCAGATATTCTGGCACATTTTTCATAAATAAAAATAAGCATATTTCAAGCAGAATTCCAAAATATAGAAAGATGATTGAATTTGATCATGGGGGAAATCTCCTTTGACTAGAAAGAAACTAATCACGTATTCAGAGAAAAAATTTACATATTTTAGATACTTATGTATGAAACAGGGTGGTTCATCCTAAAGTAATTCAGAAGACAACAGCTATAGAAGACATAGCATATATGTTGACCCACAAAATGCACAGATTTTTGCCATATTTTATTTATTTGGGAAATAACTACACTTTGAAAAATGCAGAGTTAAGTTTTTCCTAGTGGTAGATGGAATTTTTACCATAAATAATTTAATCAATGTAATTTGATTATGTTAAATTTCAACAAAAAAACTTTCTGAGAAATGCATTCATGGCCCAGAGTATCATTTAAATATCATTCTATTATTTCATACACACGTAATAAATATGAGCAACTACTGAAATGGCTGCAAAAAAGGACTTTCAGAAGACTAGTTTAAAGGATGGTCTGATGTTTAAATAGACACTATGGGATTATAGTGTGAAAAACACTGAATTATTACTTTCTAAAACTATATGGTCTTTTAACCAATTTACCAAAAAATATAGGTGACTCAGATTATTAACATTATTTTATTAGGCCTTTCTTTCATTGCTATAAAGAAATACCTGACAGTGAGTAATTTATTTAAAAAAAGAGAGATTTAATTGGCTCATGGTTCTGGCATCAGGTTGCAGGGAGGCCTCAGGAAGCTTACAGTCAAGTTGGAAGACAAAGCAGGAGCAGGCAGTTCACATAGATGAAGCATGAGTAAGCAAAAGAGAGAGAGTGAGTGAGGAGATGTCATGCATTTTTAAACCACCAAATCTTGTGTGAGCTCAGAGTAAGAGCTCACTTATCACCAAGGGGATGGCCCCAGCCGTTCCTGAGAGATTCACCCCCATGATCCAATCACCTCAAAGTGATAAGTTCGGGGACAAAGAAATTCTGGGCAAAAAAGGACAAAACCCTACCCTCAAGACAAAAGACCTGATACTGTGGCCCAAAGTGAGAAATTTTGTTCTTGTTTTTTTTGCACAAATGTTGCCTTTTCCTAAACTACCCATGGCCCACACCTTCCCCCATCCCTTGCTTATAAAGACCCTACCCTCAGCCAGAAGAAAGGAGAGAATCAGCAGAATGTCAGAGACTATGGCTGGATGTTGAAGAGAAGCATAAAATGTACTTGTGGCTTGACTTTAGAGGGACAGTTTGACAGTGTAACTGTGGAGAAGAATCTGGCTGGAGAGGGTTGAACTCCAGGGGAAAATTACCTACCTACCCAATCCCCTTTTTAGATCCTCTTCTGGCTGAGAGCCACTTTCATTGTCAATAAAATCCTCTGCACTTACCATCCTTCAGTTTGTTCATGTAATCTCATTATTCCTGGATACTGGACAAGAGCTCAGGAACCACAAGTGTGGATACAAAAGGCAGTCACACTGACCCTTTGCTCTGACTGGCCAAGGGCATCTGCCTCATGTGAGAGGGTGGAGGACCCACTGAGCTGTTATCACTTAAGCCTTCCTCAGACAGCAGAGCTAAAAGAACACTGTAACATGCGCCCTGAGACTTCAGAAGTCTCCAGCACCCTGCCTGGATGCTACCTTGGGGACTGCATAGAGTTGACTCCTGCCAGTACCAAAAACCACTCGCTCCAGCTACTGCACCCACTCCTCTGTGTGCTCCCTCCTGTGAGCGGTGTAATGCACCAGGTCTGAGTGAACGGAGTTTGATCCCACCAGCGCTGAAGTGTCTGGGTGATTCTCGAGCTCATGCACTCTACTTTCCAGCTCATTCACTCATGCACTCACTTCCATGAGGCATTGAGAGCGGCAGACTGACTAACTGAGGCACCGTTGTTGCAAGTCCCATGAAGGGGTCAGAGAAATATCCTGCTTCAAAACGGAGTTCATCTGGAATTTGTAAGAAGGCTGAGTAAATGTGGATCTGCTGGATCAGACTCTTCACTTTTTTTCAAAACTTCTTGTCCTCAGACTTTTCCCTGAGCTGTGCCATTTTCAGAGGACAGGTTGCAACCCTGCCACCTATCACTTTCTTTGGGTAGAAGGAATTTTGGCTCTGTTTCCCTACATAGATATCTAGCCATTGTGTGGGACCAGAATAAAGTCCTGGGGCAACGAAAAGCATCTGGATGAGGCTACTCCTTGGTGCTGCCAGAAGGCCCCTAGACTGGCCTTGTCCCTGACTGCCCATTAGAGTGTCAATCACGACACCCAGGCTTTTCTATGATATCTTTCTCTTTCTTCTTTCACAGTTTGAAATGGCTTCTATTTCTTCTACTATAATGATGTGTTTAGCTGCAAACTGAAAAAATATTACTAATTAGAATGAGTGTTTGGCCCAGCCACCAGATATGCAATTCAGAACAATAAGATTTCCATTTGTCCTTAGATGTAGGACCACTACCCCAATCCCGACAGCTGCAAGCATGTGTGGTGCACAGCAGCTTTCCTGCTCACCCCCTCCCATCCCAGCTGGGGTGCTTGGAAGGGTCTGCAGCCTGCAAGTGCCCAACAGCTACATGGGGCAGGAGAGAACAGTGGCTGCCACCAGGGCCCCAGGGAAATGCTGGGGGCCAGGGGCTCCATGCAGTTGGCCAGTGTTTCTTGCACACTGTCCCCTCCTGCTATGGGCTCATAAGGTCTTTTCTCCCCTCACCAAGGGATCCAGCTTGGTTTGAGCCAGAGGAATGATACAATAATTAAAGGAACCCATTTTCATAGAGCAAGTGGTTTTTTCCCCACACTTAAGCTGTTTTGTTTTGTTTTGTTTTTTAATTTTATGTTTTTTATGCAAAGGGGGTTTTCTTCCCTACTTCAGCATTCTGCTTATCATAGGGAAGCAGTGGAGGAATGACCCCACTGGCTAATAGCTGTAATTTGACAGGGCCCCATTGAGACTTAATCTCAATCAATCTATGTACTCCCTGATAAACAAGTTTGGTCCAAATTCAATTCTAAACTTTGGGTTGAAGCCCTAAAAAGGAAAGTCAGATCTGAGGGATCCAGGCAACAGGCACAATGTAAAGGGGCGGGACTAATTCCTGGCAATGAAGGTCCCACTTCATGGAAGGAGGCCATGCTCATGGCATAGATAAGGGCCAGGGAACCCAAACGTTGCCAACAGTAGGGAACATGGAGGTGTAGGTGAGTGTGGATAATTCCTATTCTCTAGGCCCTCCCTGCTTCATGGGTGCAGGTCACAATGGCACCCATGGGTGGCATCCGTCTAAGAGTACCAGGACTCAGGGGAAAAAAAAGACAAAAGAGATAAATGGCAATGCCCATTTTCTTTCTCCTCACATCCCAAGATTTTGCTGAAAGAGGGAAGGGACATGATTCCCTTTCTTTCAGAATGGGCAATCAACTGTCTTCATCATCTTTAGTCTGTATTCATCTGTAGGGTATCCTGGATCACTGGGACTGCTTTGGCCCTCAGACTCTAAAGAAAAAAAAATGCCTTTAGCCCTTTGTAAAAAGATTTGGCCAAATAATGATTTACAGGAAGGAGTGTCTTGGCCTCAGGAAGGAACCATTAAGTTTGATAGCATCCTGCAGTTAGATGTAGTCTGTAAACCTGAGGGCAAATGGTCTGAGGCCCCATATGTGCAGCATTTCTTTACCTTGAAGGGTAGTCCAGACCTTTGCTCACAGTGTAGGATTGATCCAGCCCTGCTGTTTGCCGTCTCAGGAGAGGCTACAAGGGACAATTCCAAGAAACTAAAGAAATGAACCTGAGTGGCCCCTCCAGCAGGGGAGCCAACTCCCTCTGGCCCTGTCCCTCCAGGTCCACCCTGTCCTCCCTATCCAGTTTCTCTCTCTCACTTGCCCGCTCCTAGAAATCCTCACCGAAGACAAGCCCCAGTCTTCCTCTTACCCCTCCAACAGGTGCCTGGTGAACTTGGCTCCAGTAAGGTCCAAGTCCCATTCTCTCTACAGGAGTTAAGGCAAATTAAGGGGGATCTTGACAAGTTTTCAGATGATCTTGACAGATATATAGAGGCTTTCCAGAATTTAACCCAAGTATTGAAATCTCCTGGAAAGATGTTATGTTATTTTTGAATCAAATCCTGACTAACACCGAGAAGCAGGCCACCCTGCAGGTGGCAGAGAGATTTGGGGATGAGATTTGTATTACATATAGTGTCAAGAAAGGGCCTGAATTTTATCCAACTGGAAGAGAAACAGTATACCTGGATGACCTTAAATGGGATCCCAGCGATGACATGGGAGAATGGAAGAGGAGACACTTTCAGGCATGCATAATGGAGGATTATGTAGGACTAGAACTAACCCTCTCAAATATACCAAGCTATCCATAATAGACCAGGGGTTGGATGAGAACCCCAATGCCTTCCTGGAAAGGCTAAGAGGGGCCTTAGTAAAACACACCTTTCTATCTCCTGATTCAGTAGAGGGACAATTTATCCTAAAGGATAAATTTATTATGCAGGGAGCCCCTGATATCAGGAAGAACCTGCAGAAATAGGCCCTGGGACCAAACAGTATTTTAGAGTACCTGCTGAAAGTGGCCACCTTGGTCTTTTATAATAGATATAAGGAGGCCCAGGAGAGAAAAAGGCAACACAGGAAAGAGGCAAAGGCTTTAATGGCCATCATGCAAGCCCACAAACTTCACAATTCCCAAGGTGCACCTATTCACTGCTACAGATGTGGTAAGCCAGAGCATTTTAGGAAGGATTGCCCAGGCATCATGAGGAACCCACCTGAACCACACATAATGTGGCAGGACTGCTGTCTTCTTGGGGGCAGTCTCTGGCTAATGGACAACTACCTCCTCAGGTGTCAAGCTCTGCTATTAGAGGGATCTTCAGTCCAATTAAGAACCTGTCTCTTCTTAAATCCAGCCACCTTCCTCCCAGAGGAAGGTGGGGAGCTTGAATGTTACTGTGAACTGGTAGCAGTACAAACCTATGGGGTCAGAGAGGGCCTCCAGGAAACCCCCCTTGAGAACCCAGACTGGATTCTCTTTGCATACAGAAGTTCTTTCGTAGAACAAGGGATCCATAAAGCAGGGTATATGATAGTTACTCTGAATGATATTGTTGAGAGCATGTCTCTCTCCTCAGGTACAAATGCTTAACTAGCCGAGCAAATTGCCCTCACAAGGGTGCTTGAATTAAGCAAAGGGAAAGCAGTTAGCATTTAAATTGATTCTGAGTACGCTTTCCTAGTCCTCCATGTCCATGCCACTCTTTGGAAAGAAAGAAACTTCCTTACAGCTAATGGATCTCCCATTAAATACCATCAGGAAATTAATAGATTATTATCCTTGGTTTTCCTTCCACAGGAAATGGCAGTAATACATTGTAAAGGCCATCAAAAAAGGATGGATGAAGTAGCTGAGGGAAATAGATTGGGGAACCAAGCAGCTAAATCAGCAGTGAGAAGGTCCCAGATTTCTGATCCACTCGAAGCCCCACTGACCTGGGAGGACCCCATAAGAGAAATAAAACCTCAAAATTCTCCTAAGGAAATAGAATGGGCCACCTCTTGAGGATACATCTTTCGGTCCTTAGGATGGCTATAATCGGAAGACAGCAAGCTTCCTCTACTGGCTGCCAAGCAATGGAAAGTTCTTAAAAGCCTTCATCAGGTCTTCTACCCAGGTAAAAATAAAACCTGTCAAGCGGCCCAGAGATTGTTCGCAGGTTAAAAACCTGATACAAATGGTTAAACAGGTAGTTAATGCTTATAAGATTTGCCTTAAAAATAATCCCCTAAGTGACAGTTTATTTCCCCAGATCTGAAAGGACAGGAGGCTACTCAGTGAAAGACTGGCAAGAGGATTTTACCCATATGCCAAAGGCAAGGGGCATCCAGTACCTGTAAGTATGGATGAATACCTTCACTAACAGGGTAGAAGCATTTCCATGTCAGACAGAGAAATTCTCTGAGGTGATAAAAGTACTAATTAATGAGATGAGCCCTTGCTTTGTACTCCCTAAGTACCTCCAGAGCGTTAATGGTCTCCTTTCAAGGTGGCTGTCACCCAGGGGGGTCTCAAAGGCACTAAGGATACAGTACCATTGTCATTGAGCTTGGAGACCACAATCCTCAGGAAAGGTAGAAAACACAGATGATATTATCAAAAAGCACATCAGAAAACGGTCTCAGGAGTCTCATCTCCCCTGAACAACCCTTCTCCCCATAGCCCGACTACATATTAGAAACAACCCTTAAAGATAGGTTTGAGTCCCTTTGAAATAACGTACGGATGGCCTCTTCTCCAAAATGGCTTATTGTTAGATCAAGAAACCTCTGATTTGATTAAACATATAACTTATTTGGCCCATTTCCAACAGGAACTGACACAACTGCCAAAGGCCCAATCCCTTGAACTAGGGCCACCTCCATTTAACCCAGGAGACCTAGTAATGGTAAAGGTACTTTCTTCCCTTTCTCCCTCTATAAGTCCAGATTGGGAGGGACCTTATACTCTACTTCCTTCTACTCTTATGGCAGTGAAAGTCACTATAATAGATTGTTGGATTTATCGTAACTGAATAAAGGCCTGGGAAGCTGACAGAGTTACCTCTGTCAACCCAGAAGAACACCCAAAGTACCAATGTGAAGAGATCAGGGACCTCAAGCTAAAAATCACAAAAGGAAGTATTAATAATTAACCTCCCATGAGTTTCCTCTTTATAGTCTTGTCTATGCTTGCTGTTCTTACCTTTGTTCTGTTCTATGTCATTTTCAGAATGATTATCATATTTCATTTCTTCTTTCTAAAATCTTTGGTACTAGATTCTCTCTTTTTAACCCCTTATTGTGCAATACACATATTTAATCCATGCATACTTAAACTTGTAAAGCTTGCTTCTTCTTGCCTAGAGGCCATCAAACTCCAAAGAGTCAGACAACTGGAGCCTCAGATGATGACTCTCTTTTGCCAGGGACCCTTAAGTAGACGTCTGGGAGAAATCTGAATGTCATTCTCCCCAAAACAATGCCCCCCTATCAGCAGAAAGTAGCTAAGATCAGTCATTATCCATATTCTAACGGCAGTTGGATGTGCCTCTTCAGAGTGGGGAAATGATAGGGACACAGGGCAGAGAAATTTTAGGCAGAAAAGGGCAAGTCCCTGACACAACCCCACCGTCAAGCAGAGAGGCCTGAAACCGTGGCCCAAAGTGAGAAATTCTATCCCTGTTTTCCAGCTAGAATGTTGCCTTTTTCTAAACCACTCATGGCCCATCCCACCCCCATTCTGTGCCTATAAAGACCTCAGAGTCAGCGGACAGAGAGGAGCGAAGCAGCTGGATGTCAGAGACTATGGCTGGATGTTGCAGAGAAGCAGCTTGACTTTAGAGGAGCAGCTTGACTTCGGAGGAACAGCTTGATGGCGTAACTTCAGAGACAAATCTCTCCTGAGATGGCCAGACTCCGGGTGAAGATTATTTACCTACCTCATCCCTGTTTTAGCTCTTCTACCCACTGAGAGCCACTTTCAGAGGCAATAAAATATTCTGCATTCATCATTCTTTAATTCGTTCTTATGACCTCATTTTTCCTGGACACCGCACGAGAGCTCAGGAGCCATGAGTACAAATACAAAAGGCTGTTATACTGTCTCTTTGCCCTTGATGGTGAAGGACAGCTGCCTCATGGAAATGGTGGAGGGCCCACTGAGCTGTAAACACTTAAGCCATCCGCGGGGGGCAGAGCTGAGAGAGCACTGTAACATGCACCCCGGGGCTTTGTGAGTCTCAGGCGCCCCGCCTGGACGCTGCTACAGGGCCCGCGTGGAGTTCACTCCCACCAGCACTCAAAAGGACTTGCTGTGGCTCCTGCATCCACTCACCTGTGTGCTCCCTCCTGAGAAGGGTGGAATGCACCAGATCTGAATGAGTGGAGCTTAATCGCGCTAGCACTGAAGCACCCAGCTGATTCCAGCACTCCAGCACTCCAGTCCTTGCTTATGTGCTGCCTCCCACAAGAAATTGAGAGCGGTCGGCTGAGCAACAAAGGCACCCTATTGGAGTCCCACGTAGGGGTCAGGGAAAAATCCTGCTTCACAACCAGGCCCCACCTCCAGCATTGGGAATTACAATTCAACATGAGATGTGAGCAGGGACAAATATCCAAACTCTATCAAATATTAACTTAAAAATTAAAATCCATTAAGATTTTAGGCAAAATAGTTTTTGACAAGTGCAATGAATGCAATGAGTGCAATAAGTCAAAAAGTTTAAATTTGAAGAATATTATGAACATTATACATAAGAGATTCTTATATACTACATTAAATACATTCTAAGCATTAAAATTTGTAATTTGAAAGTTTTCTTTTAAATACATTTCAGGTTTGAAAATAAAAATAAACCTATAAACATATCAGTCTAAGAGAATATTTTCTGTTTCATCTACAAAAGGAAACAACCAGAAGTGAGGCAGCTAATGAATAAAATAGTCATGTGAAAATTGCTTTTTACATAGGTCACAGGTCTTTCAAGTCTCCCAACTTGTTTGCAAATCACTAAAGGAACAGAGGTAAGAATATTGTTTTCTATTTGAATTATCTCCCATTGCATATTTTTGCTAAATCAGCTTCTTTCTGAATTCACCTGTCTACATTTCTATTTTTGTCTTTGTAAATAGTATGGAGGCCGATATTTCATACTAGTAAGGAACAAAGCAAATACTATGAAGGCTTGTGAAATTAGAGATGATGGGAACTGTGAGTACCACTGCCTTTTTTTCACTCTTACAAAAAGATATTGTGAGTCAGAGCACCAAATAGCACACAATGTGATGTAGAAAAGTCTCTGAACTGAAGCCTATTTCACATTCACAAGTCAAGGCTGAGTCACCACGACCACTCAGGCAAAATCTCAGTTCTACTTGATATTTGCTGTTCCATAATGAGAGCAAGAGAGAGAAGACATGGGCATCTGTGAAACTGCGAGCTTCCGCTAACTTTTTACCTGAAACTATTAGTTTCCATTTGCTGCCTTCAGGGTAAAATATAATTCAACATCTATATCACCGTCACGTAAATAGCAACGGTGTTAGTAAAATGTCAAATTACACCTAGTTTCTAAATTCGGAAATTAATTTTCCGCTGAGAAAAATGCCATTATTTTCTCTAATGATCACTACATAGGAAAAGTTAGTTTGCAACTATGATGAAACAAATTAAAGCTTCTGTTTTAAGAAATCTCGATTATATAGAATTTACCATCCACCCTTTATTTTAAAACAAGGCATGCTCACAAAAAGAGATTTTTTAAAACATATTTTATTTCTAAAGCAGTCTTGAACTGACAGATTCCTAAATTGTATTATTATTATTTTTTTTGAGATGGAGTATCACTCTGTCACCCAGGCTGGGGTGCAATCTCGGCTCACTGCAACTTCCACCTCCTGTGTTCAAGTGATTTTTCCCACCTCGGCCTCCTGAGTAGCTGGGACTACAGGTGCCTGCCACCAAGCCCAGATAATTTTTGTATTTTTAGTAGAGACAGGGTTTCAACATGTTGGCCAGGCTGGTCTCAAACTCCTGACCTCAGGAGATCCGCCCTCCTTGACCCCACAAAGTGCTGGGATTACAGGCGTGAGGCACCGCTCCTGACCAATTGTAAAAATATATGTCTCAGAAAACCTTCTCTAGGTGTTACATATTTTGTGATAGAATTTATATGCAGAATCAAAGTTCATAGTAATTGAGAGTATACATATTTTTAAAACATCTAGAAAGTTAAGTCACAATGTGTACTCCTGTAAATAATGATATGCAGAATTATTTTTATATTTCCTTTTGTTTATTTTCTGCATGTCAAAACAAACAAGCTGTAAACCCTAAAATAGGAAAGTTGAGAGCATAAAGCAAGGTTTTCTCTTTAATTATCTCATATAACTTTACGATGTCATAGGAAGCATTTAGCCAAAGAAAAATACTGGACATAATTTAATGCCATTGTACAAGTTCTTCCACCTCCACTCCAGTGTAAATTTTAGCTACTGATAAAGTTTCAAAGAAACAAAAATGGCTGAAATTCCACCTCAAAATTAGGGGTGAGTTAGTATTAAAGAAAAAGTCATTAGGATATAAGTAAAATATGTTTTATAAAATTATTTTTGATCTGTCAATACCTTATAGTCTATACACACCTTCATTTATGTTAATAGTTTTAAAATTTGCTGTAAGAGAAGGATGCGCTTTATATTTACATGTTTCAATTAAAATATTTTTATAAAACTATATTTTATAATTTAATTACATTGTAATTTTGAGAATCACTATTGAGATCATTTGGCCACATCATACTATCTTAGTATCTATTGGCATATATATACACATACAGATATACATACATATACTTTTATATAGGGTAATTCGGGATGAGCTCTCTGAGAAAGTGATATTTCGGCAGAGATACATATGAATTTAGAAAGCCTCTGAATATGTGGAATGAAAGAATTCCAGGTAGAGGATTGACAAGGGCCCTGTGGCAGGAATTTGCTTGGTAGTGGTCAAGGAAATTGAAGCAGGTCAGGGTGACTAAAGTAGAACGCCTGAGACAAAAAGATATAGAAAATATGGATATAAAGATATCTAAATTTTATAGATTTTAGAGCCTTATCAGCCATAATATGGACTTTGGATTTTATTTTAAATACAATGGGAAGTCTTGTTAATGTTTTAAACGTGGGAAAGATGAAATGGCCTATTTTTATAGGATCACAGTAATTATAAAATATTCTACAAGTGTTTAAGTTTGAAAGCAGAAAGAATATCAAGAAGGTTATTTCAGTGGTCATTTTGACTAGAGTAGTCACAGCAGAGAAAGCACGAACTAGTCAGAGTCAGCCTGTATTTCTGCATTCAGATGGTAGACTGAATATATTTTGCTGATACAACATATGCTAGCGTTTGAAGAGTCAAAGATGACACTGAGTTTGCTTGTCTAAACACATGATTCAATGAGGATATTTTTTCTGATTTAGGAAGAACCCAGGAGGGGCAGATTTTAGGCTTCGCCTGATAAGCTTGAAAAACCCGTTAGATACCTGAGCAGAGATATTAAGGAGAGAAAGGTCATCATATGTATTATTTGTGAGGTATCACTCACTTGCCCCTCCAGATTGGCTTTCCGTGCTTCTCCAATTCGTTCTGTGCCCAATCTTCCTTTTCTCTCTCTCTCTCTTTTCCACTGTATATTTGTACAAATATATGGTACATGTGGAATCTTGCTACATGTATATAATGGATAGTGATCAAGTCAGAGTACTTAAGGTGTCCATCACTCAAGTACAATACAATTTTGTCTACTACAGTCACCCTACTCTGCTATCAAACATTGGATTTATTCCTTCTATTGAACTGTATGTTTGTACTCATTAAGAAACTTCTCTTCATCCTCCCACTTCTCCTTACTCACTCTTCCTAGGCTCTGTTCTCTATTTTTCCACTCTACATTGATGTGAACAAATTTTTTAGCTCCCACATATGAGTGAGAACACATGATTCTTGTCGTTCTGTTCCTGGCCTATTTAATTTAAAATAATAACCTCCAGTTCCATCCACGTTGCTGTAAATGGCATGATTTCATTCTTTTTTTGTGGCCAAATGGATTTTTTAAAAATGTAGTATATATATATATACAATGGAATTCTGTTTTTCTTTTGGTTTAGCCAGTTGGAAGACCCAGAGGGAAAAGAGAGGGAAGAAATAGAGTAATTATGGGTACTTATTATTTCTAATCCCACTAGGGTCATATCCAGCTTTAGGTGCTCATTAAATGAAGGTCTCTCCTGTTCTCGGGATAATCTTTTTTTCTTTTTTCTTTTCTTTTCTTTTTCTTTTCTTTTCTTCTTCTTCTTCTTTTTTTTTTTTTTTTTTTTTTTGAGATGGAGTCTCGCTCTGTCTCCCAGGCTGGAGTGCACTGGTGCAATCTTGTATCATTGTAATCTCTGCCACCCAGTACAACACTTTTATATTATTATTGTTTTTCAAGTTTTGGATAGTGCTTCCTTTCCTAAACATTTTGGGTCTTCAGTGTTTGTAATTCTATAGTTTTTAATCTCAGTATGCTGCATAATTTTCTGTTTTCTCTGTTTTCTGCTCATACTTCATTAAACCCTCAAATTATCCTAATTTGACAGAATGCATCTGATCTGTGATTTAACTCATTTAATACAGTACTTGGTACTGAAATTGTCTCTAGGAAACAAACCCTCCCAATAGAATTCTTGGATTGGGCTGTTCACCTATTAATGGAGCTCAGAGATAACCACCAAGCTGGGGGGAAATGGAACATGAGATATCCATGGTAAGCAATATGATTATGACTAATCAATCAACCGGTTGTATGGAATATGGTATAGGTTCAGATCAATATACTGAGAGTACAAGTGACTATGCCACTGTTGTGTTAGAAATAGTATTTATTACGTTTATAGAATCATCTGGCTTCTTCGAAAGGTGTTGAAGTGTGTATATGAAGAAAAGAGAAATTAAAAGTGATTGACATACAATTAAGCACTTCCATGGGAATTTTTAAATGTTCCTTGTCTCCTGTAATAATTGGGAGTTTCAGACTGAATCTAAGATTAAGAGATACATAGATTGTCAAATGTTTCACACTCTACAACTCTTATGTTAAAGTAAGCACACTGGTAAGGAATAAATAGGACCTTAGAACACAAGGACATTTTGGCAGGTATAGATAAGGCCAAGAATTTCGAATTTCCAAGTTTCCCTAAACCTCACTTGCCACTGGAGGCAGACCTCCTTCCCCTTTTTGAAGAAGCCAGTTCCTCCTCTGCATAGAAGTCTTTCTGTAACTTCATCTGGAGAAATTGCCTAAAAAGTTGAAGCTTAGTTACCTCAGAACTACCATTGACATTCTTATTGCTGCAAGTCATTAAAGAGGTTCACTCCAGCACCATCTCTCATAAGATGTAAAGGCCTGTAAGAGGAGACAACCATTGAGAAAAGATAAAGTCTCACAAATCTATTTCTGCAGGAGCATATGGTGCATATGTGGAGAGCGGAAGAATGATTGAGCAAGTTGGACAAAATAGAAGGTTCAATGGGACACATTTCTTGCAACAGTATTTAAAATTTAGTGAATTGAGTTGAACACCTTGGAGAGGAGTAATTCATGTGCTGTGTTAGTTAATTAAGGCCTAGACTCAATATGGCCTATGGTTGAATGCAGTAAAATTTGGAACTTTCCTGGCACACTGTAGAAGAGTGTCCAAAGGCTTAGGAAACGGGATGTCCCTCTTCCTAACCTTAATGTGGTCTCCCTGCCAGACTACAGAGGGGCTATTTATAAAACTATTTTTAGGGTGCAGGAAAACTTTTGAAATACCAAAGGATATGGCTATTCTGCTGGTAGTAACAAAGAGGCTGTCACCACCACTAGGGCCATAGGGAAGTGTGGTTACAGGAAATAAGATTAAATAATGAGATGAAAAACAACAGGTAAACACTGATTATTTAAAAAGAACTGACTTAAGCAAGCTAGACAAGCTAATAATGAGAGGTTTTGAAAGGGATTTAATCACAGAAGTTATAACTCTATTGGTATGCATCGCCTCTGCACATGCTTGCCTCCTGAAATCATGGTTTCTTTTTCTCTCCAGGCCTCCTCCAATCCTGACTTTCACGAGGTACTTGGTTTATGAGCATTCATATTTTATTTTCCATTTTGGTGTGAGTTTTACTTTTTAAAACTATATCTAAAATGAGGATAACAATAGTCCCTACCTCATAAAGTGCTTATAAGGATTAAAAGACAAAGCACCTGCAAAGCACTTAGAACAGTACGCTCAATACATTTTAACTTGTATTAAAACTAATAGGATTATGCCTATTATGAAAACCGCAGTATCAGCTAAATCCGTCCTTTAATGTTCACCTGAATATATCATTTCTGTTTTATCTCCGCATTTATATTGATGTTGTACTCTCTGTGTCCTGAAAAACAATTCTTTTCTCCACTGCTACAATTTCATATTTAGCTTCTTTCATCTAAATAAATTAACTCTAATTCACCAAATTAGCACTTATTTTTATATTACCCACTTGGCATTTTAATTATCATTTTTTATTGGTGAAAGGATTTCTGTATTTATGGTTGCTAACTGTTGAAGGAAACCACAGTTGGACAGTTAAAAAACAAAGAAACAAATTAAAAAACAAACAAACAAAAAAAAAACCAGATTTTATTCAGGAACTATTGCAGTGGAGGGAAAGAGATCTCAGCATAGAGTTGGGCTGAATTCCCAATATAGGATGGGCAAGTGAGGATTTATTGCCAAGAATCAGGGTGTGGATCAGTGGATGGAAAAATTACTAAGAAGAAATATCAGGCATTGAGGGAGATTCTGGTTATAAAGACCTAACAGGATTCTTGCTGAACTTAAATCAGGGTAATCAGATATCACGTGGGGAAATGTGAGGTTGTGGAACTTGATCAGATATTTAGGGGATCATATATGAAGGATGAGAGATTCTCCCTAAACTAACTTAGTAAATTCCTTACCAAAATTAAGAAATGTAGGCATTACAATGACTGACACAAAGGTCCGGGTCTAGAGATCGTAGAGGAGCCTGACTAGAGTCAGAACAAGAAAGGCGTATTGTCTTACCTCTGACTCACTGATAACTATTTTTAAAAATTGTTCTCAAAAATAATTATTTTGAAAAAGGAAGAATAAATACCATATTTCTGAATCACGTATATTCTTTTTAAATGTTTTCTAAATTGTCTAACTCCGTTGAACAATTTCTTAATTTTAACAAAAGGAGTCTGCAATACCATCAAAGAAGTTTAGAATGTTCAGTTTTTAAGACCTGCACATTGTAGCCACAAAATATATATTAAATAGCCACAAAAATACCAAAATTTAGATAAACTGATTTACATTGGTATAAATGTCATTTCAAGAAGGCATGACAATTTAGAATCCTTTCATTTGGTAATAATTACATTCAGAGAATTACATTTTTAGATGTGTAGATTCCATGGCAAGTTGACTTTATAATGGCTACTGTGTAATTATAAATACCATTACACTGCAAATTTCCAGTGAGTTCTAGCAGCAAAGGTATAACTTAAGTATGTATATTAACATTTCATTCATTATCCATGTCTTGTGTATTTTTATTTCTGAAAGTTAAAATATCTGTTGGTCTAAGGATAATTTCTAGCTATAAAAAATTCAAGGTGGATTATTACCTGAAATCCTTTTTGTGGTAGCTAATTTAAAAAATATTTTAGAATTTATACTTGAATCTTTTATACCTACTTAAATATGATAAGGGTCAATGTTTGTGTCGTAGTATCTCCTCTGATAATATAACACTCTGGTTTAGACAATGAGAGCTCACCATCCCATATTCAGTGTGCTCCTTCATATTTCACTTGCGGGTAGGTTTTTCCCTTGTCACTAATTTTGGCCAAGAGACTGTGAGTGGAAGGGATGGAAATGTATCACATTGCTTGCTAATTAATTTGTCCACTTATATGTGACTCTATTAGGCAGGCATTACATAGGTTTCAGAAAATAATAACACATTTTCAAAAACTATAGTCTGTTTATATTATCATGCAGTTTTATTAGACAGACATTACAAATTTTAGAAAATACTTGCATAGTTTTCAAAACTATAATTTGCTCATGTTATTAAGATAAACCAGACTATGCTACTATGCTGTGTTTTTGTGATAAATTAACTTAAAGATTACAGACACACAACAAAATTTAGGCTTATTTTTTTTCCTAGTATAAAGCCAGATGTAGCTTTATAGCTGTCCTCCCTCTGGAAGCTATTCCATCTAAAACACATGACCTCGTAGGCCCTAATAGGAAAATAAGGGAGATATGCCGGGAACCCCTCCTGGTAATGCCCTCGGTGTGGCGATATATATCACCTCTACCCAACGACATGCTTTATATTTAAGGCTCTTTCCCTACAATATGAATGCCAAGTATAAAAGCAAGTAATTATGGGAAATCTTGATAGTAAATATTTACACAAAAAAAGGTATATCAGGGTCATCTAGATTATTAGCTCAAAAACCAGATGGAATGTGCTAAAATACCGTCAGTTCAGTTTACTTGACTATGTTCTATTAGACAATAATTTAGCTCTTTATCTCAGTTTGTTCAGGCATCTATAACTAAGTACTATAGGCTGGATGGCTTACAAACAACAAAATTTTATCTCTCACAGTTCTGAAAGCTTGGAAATTTAAGATTAAGTCATTGGCAGATGCGTTGTCTGCTAATTTGAACATTTTCCAATTAAGAGCATGGATTGGGAAGTATGAAAAGTTGTATAGAAACCTAAAGTCTTAAAAATAGATTTGAAGTTACTTTATGTAACCATTTATTCATTCAGCAGCTATTTACCAAGAGTACTTTTGGCCATAGTGCTTTTATAACCGCAAGAATTCTGTGTTGTAAAATAAACAAGGTCTCTCTGCCTTCAATAAGCTTAAATCTCAAAAGTGGAGGACACAGACTAGGATCTTAGAAACAAAAATTGAAATGGAAAACACTTATTTTCTTAAGAGCATAAAGAATTTGATGTAGGAGAGTAAAATAGAAAAATAGTAAAATAAAAAGTGACAAATACTTAGAATATGTGAGCTGTGTCTCTCTGGTAATTTGATATTTTATTAAGATCTTGGTTATGAGAAAGGAGAACAAGCTATAGGACAATTTGTGGGCACAACATTGCAAGCAGAGAAAAGAATAAGCACAAAACCTAAGAGGACAATGAGATCAGTTAACTGTATGCAGGAACCAGAAGAAGGCCTATGTGGCTGGGGAACAGTGATAGAGAGAATTGTAGAAGAAACTAACAGAGAATTGACAGGGGCCAGATTATGTAATATTTTATAGACTTCAGTCAGACATTCTGATCTTTCTTTAGGTAGTTTGGGCATCTATTGGAGAGTTTAGAGCCGGGAGGTGTGTGCTCTGAGTGGCTTGCTGCTGTGTGAAATAAAGGACTGTAGGGGAATAAGTGTACAAGATACTAATTTGTAAAGTTGGATAAAGATAGTACCTACTTCGGAAAATCGTTATAAGTATTTAAGGAGTGGATATATGTTATATTCTTAAGTAGCACCTGGTATATACTTAGCATTCCAAAAATATATGTTAAATACATAATACTGGTTTATGCTGAGGTGTTTTCAGAATTACAAATATAAAAATGCTAGTGATTGTTTAAAAACTATTTCAAACAAAGCCACAAAAGTGATAGGTTATCTTTAAGGTGCAGGTGGTTAGTACATCTCATCTCTGATTATTGAACTCTTATTCTTTCTTCTGGTCTAGTTCAGTTGTTATCTGGTATAGAAAAAATTCTAAACTCACACCTTGAGTATAACAGTTACTATACTCAAATTTGCATTAAAATAACCAATTACAAATTCCTTCAGGGTAGGGATTCTCTATCACTTTTTATGGCTCCATAATAGCTAGTAAGTTTCCTTATATGCAGACAACCATCTAAAATCGGCTGGCATTAGAAAGAGGGCATTGAAATTAAACAGCATTAGAAAAAGTAAGCATTTGAGGATGGTGATCACTAAGTGAAAGATTAGAAAAGTAATTTCACAGGAACAGAATTCGTGTATGCATAAGTCAGCCATTTAGCAATTAGTCTTACAGAAACAATTTTGAAGATACTCTGTTTTATATTAAAATATTAAGAGTTTTGTGGTCAGGTCAATTTTTAAGCACTCTTATTCACCAATTAAGCAAAAAAAGTCAATAGATATATGGAAAAAATTGAGCTATACACATATTCTGATAAATCTTCTAAAAGCTCCTAAAAACTATTTCTTCACAGAGCCTGTGTATGAATTCCATTAATTCAAATGGAAATTTCACATATATTGTACATCAAGTGGAGATGAAGTTCCTTTTTATATTCAACTTTATAATTCAGTACTGTACATTAATTGTTTTGATGTATGATTCAAAGTATGGGTTATGCTTAATGCACAAAGCCTTAAAAGATGAAAAAAGGATAACTGAAGCTTAACACTTACATTTCCTTAAACCAAAAAGGTGAACACAATGGAGAGAAAGAAATATCAGTGTTTTACACATAGATAAGGAGAGTATGTGTGAAGTTTTGTATAGTGAATGAGTTAGGGCAATGATGAAAGGGGCAGCCTGGAGCTTTCTTCCAGGGAAATTTTTTCAGCTACTTAATACTTATTGAAAGCCTTCGGAGATATTAACTGTTCTCTCCATATATATATATATATATGTGTGTGTGTGTGTGTGTGTGTGTGTGTGTGTGTATATGAATGGGAAGCTTTTATATTTTCATTTCTCAACTCTTACAGATTGATAATGGCTTAAGAATACTTTGCAATTTACAACTTCTAATGGTCTCCTTGCTTTTGCCCTTGTCTCTCTATTGGCAGCTAGAGTGATCCAAAGAAGCAAAAGTAAAAGGATGATACTGCCTGCTCTAAATATACAGGTCCCTTTCATCACATTCAGGGCAAAAGCCAAAGGTGTCACACTGGCTTTCAAAGCCCTAAATTATGCAGCTCCTATTTCCTCTCTGACCAAGCCTCCTGCTTCTCTACCCACTCTGCTCTTTCATAGTAGGCACATAACTGCCCCATGTTCATTGTTCTTGCTGTTCCTACTGCTTGGCCAGTTTTTTTTCCCAAGGACAGAATGTGATTCTCTGATTACTTTCTTCACGTCTTTAAACAAAAATCACTTCAAAGGAGGCTTTCTCTAGCCATTCTACTCTACTATTTAAAATTACAGCTGCTCACTCCCCAGTGCCCTATGCTTCTCTACTCTCTTCACTGCTTTATTTTCCTGCATAGATGTATCACCACTAGACTGCATATTTTATTGCTTTGCCTCTGTGGGTATACACACACACACGTGTGTGTGTGTGTGTGTGTGTGTGTGTATTCTCCAGTTAGAGCTTAGAATTCATGAAAACAAGATATTTTGTTCTCTGAAGCATACAACCCCTATATAGTGCCTGGCACATTCTAAGTGTTCAATATAAACATGTTGCATGGATATTTAATGAATCAATAAATGAATGATTCCAAAAATAAATTAATTGAATCATTAGGCAATAAAGTTTTGTTTTAAACAAATTATATCCTTATAATGTATATTTTGAGAGTTTTGGTGAAAAATACTATGTATCTTCTATTTCTATAAGTCATTTCTTTTTCTGTTCTTTGCATTGTAATAAAATGTCTATGATAATCATCTACTGAGAAAGAAATCTGAAAATGAACTGACATCATGTAACATTCATGCTTTATTAATAAATTTATTTATTTATTTATTTGAGATGGAGTCTTGCTCTGTCCCCCAACTGGTGTGCAATGGCGCGATCTTGGCTCATGGCAACCTCCACCTCCCGAGTTCAAGCGATTATCCTGCCTCGGCCTCCTGAGTAGCTGGGATTACAGGCACATGCCACCACACCTGGCTAATTTTTGTATTTTTTGTAGAGATGGGGTTTCACCATGGTGACCAGGTTGGTCTCAAACTCCTGACCTCAAGTGATCCGCCCGCCTTGGCCTCCCAAAATGCTGGGATTACAAGCATGAACCACCTCACCTGGACCATTTTCTTTGTATCTTTACAAAATATGTCCAGGTAAACGTGCAAGAATAGAAGATACTGTTCATTTTTCTGTTTATGATCTGGAGTGTGATTTACTTTTTCTATAATTGTGTTAAGTTGATTTGATTGAGCAAACACATGAAGGGTGGGGAATGTGACATAAGAATAAATAAACAGTAGATTCAGCTTGATTGAATGGTAATGCTCTTTTTCCAGTAGTTTTAAAGGGTGAAGAGACTAGCTGACTATGAAAACTGACTACCTTATAAAATGGGAAAACATTTGGGTTATCTGGTGTTTAGCGTAAATTTTTTTTTTTCAATTATTTATTAAAACTGCATGTGAATCCACAACTGTCTCAAAATAAAATATTTTAAGGATTTTTTTTTACTTTATTTTTATTCATCATTTTTTTTTCCTGGCAGCTACTATGTTGCCCACAGATGGCTCAAGTATCTAATAAAAATATGGTGTTTGAACTTTGGTGTTAAAATTGTGGAAAAAAATCAAAAGGTCTTTTTTCAAGTATCTTACATATTAGGAGAGAGAAAACAAGTCAGTAAAGAGGTTTTGATAACAGTTCTACAAGAAAATAAAGTGAGAAAAAGGATCAGATATTGCCAGATGGTGCCATTTTTGATAAGATTATGATGATGAAATTATCTATGAGGAGAAATATTTTAGGAGAGTGAGTGACCATTTCAAATATTCGAGGGAGAGTATTTCAGGAAGAGAAACTGGCAAAAGCAATCCCTGGAAGCTTCATATAGGTGTCTAAAGTCTGGAGCTGAAGATAAAGTTTTTATTGACAAAATGTACAAATTTGTTCCATTCTTCTATTGCATCTACGGTTTTTGGACATCCAAATCAAGGGTCAATCTAAAAAATTACAAAAATATGCACAGAAAAAGAAGAACTATTTACTATTTCATAATATGTAATTCATTATGCACAATCTCAGGATGATGGATGTTGACCAATAAAATAGCAAATGGGAGATTTGTGTGTGTGTGTGTGTGTGTGTGTGTGTGTATATATATATATATATTTTTTTTTTTTTTTTTTTTTTTTTGAGACGGAGTCTCGCTCTGTCGCCCAGGCTGGAGTGCAGTGGTGCCATCTTGGCTCACTGTAATTTCCGCCTCCTGGGTTCATGCCATTCTCCTGCCTCAGCCTCCCGAGTAGCTGGGTGTACAGGCGCCCACCACCACACCCGGCTAATTTCTTGCGTGTTTTTTAGTAGAGACAGGGTTTCACCATGTTAGCTAGAATGGTCTCGATCTCCTGACCTCGTGATCACCCGCCTCGGACTCCCAAATTCCTCTCAGTTGCCTTCTTCCTTCTTTGTAACATATAAGTATATTTTTGTCTTCATAATTATCAGGATAAATTTTAACAAATGGTTTATGGCATAATTGTTTGCCAAAAGTATTTTAACAGTTGCACAAGAGGAATAGAGATAATCAGGGCAAATCCAAAGAAATCTGGGTACCTCAACTTCACTCTCCATCCACTCCCCTCCCTTTCATTGCCCAGTCCTTCATTTTCCTCTGCTTTGCTTTCATGTTATATTTCTTCATTCTTCCTTTTTATTGACATTTATAATTGACATATACACATGTACACGCACACACACTTATACAAATACTATTCAATAAACGTCATAATGAATTTCAACTTAATTTAGATATGTCAAGAGCAAGAATTACATATTTTCATTTTTGTATGCTTAACAATATACAATACTCAATACACACAAGCATATTAAATGTTTCTTACATGAAATAATGCTGTTAGGTAGAGCATAATAAAGGCATAGAGTCAGGAATATACAAAGTAACTCCCCAAAATTGAATTGTTGTTCTATGTAGGGTAATGGTTAAAACATGAAAGGAGAAATAAGACTCATTGTCATTTTTTACTCTCCTGTCTTTGTGCCAGTTATGGATTAAAGGGCATATTATACCCTTTAGTTCTTAAACCGACCATAGGATGTTGATAGTATCATCATTCCCATTTTACATAAAAGGAAACTTTGGCATAGCAAGTTTATACCACTTACTTCGTTTGTTTAATAATAGAAGCTAGATCATAAATTATCAGTATTTTCTAACCTGCTACAAAATAGTGTGGAAGATTTCACTTGCAAGTGACAAAAATCCCTGTTCTAACCCATTTAAGACATCTGAAAAGCAGAATTGGTTTCACATAGAGTTGGATTCAGTTAGTCAAAAAAAAAAAAAAAAATTGCACCGCAGTGTCTCTCTCTGTCTTGATGCTAATTTCCTTCGTGCTCCATTCTCAGGCAGGTTCTTTCTTTATATTGTATATTTAGCTTCCAGCAGCTTCAGCCTACATTCTAATCCCTTAGCAGATGCAGTTATAAAAGGGGCATGATATTTTCCAAGGATTGCCATGCCTTTTCAGAAGTCTTTTTAGTCTTTTTAGCTCTGGATGGTGTAATTACAGCCAATTGTGCATGTCTGAACTGTAGCCCCTTATATAAAAGGCTCAGGTTGGTCAACTTTCAGTACTTTTAAGACTGTCTTCAAAATACATTCTGAATTTGATTACTTCCATTTATTTATTTATTTATTTATTTTTGCCACCTACCCACACCATTGCTTGGTAGCACTACCATAATATTTAACTGATTTTCTTGCTTCCAGTTTGATAGCTTTAAGCTCTATTTTCCACAAAGCAGTGCAGATTGATTTTTTTTTTAAAGTTTAATCACAGTAGTCCTAGTTCTAAATGCATTTATAACTTCCCACTGATTTTAGTACAAAATTAAACCTCTTATCATGGCCTAAAAAGTTTTACATAATCTATCACTGCATAACTGTGGGACCTATCCTCTTACATTCTTCTTTTGATTCACTGGTCTTTTTTTATTTTTATTTTTATTGCTTTTTTCTCTTTCACACAATTGTGTATCAGTGGATATTCCAGCATTCACTGAAAATTTCCTTACCATGTTTATTTATTTTTTTAAAGTTTTATCAGTGTCTCATTTTCTCATCTGTACATTGAACACATTGCACCTATGATAAAATGGAGATTAATATATTGATAACATAAAAGTGCTTAAGAACTTTCTCACTACATGATAATGTGCATTATCATTGTCATCACCAACATCACTCCTACTGTTACTGGAAAGTATTTCCAGTCTGGACCCCAAGAAATGGTTCTTTGATCTTATGCAAGAAAGAATTTAGTGTCCACAGTGCAAAGAAAAAGCAAGTTTATTAAGAAAGTAAAGCGGTAAAAGGACAGCTACTCCATAGACAGAGTAGGATGTTCCTGAAAGTAAGAGAAGCAACATATTCACCCTAGGTACAATGTTGGTATATATGGGAGATGTATTCTGCTACAAGGTTTTGTGATAAAGAATTCATTTTCTTAATTACTATGTTTTGCAAGAATCAATATTATTATCTTTAAAGCAAAATTAGGAATGACTTTGTTCTCTAGATATCAGGATATCTGAACACTCTCAGTCTGTGTCTTAGTAGACATTATTAATTTGTTCCCTTAACCATAAACATCTAGAAGCTAGGAATGCCTAATTTTCTGGGAATGCAGCCCAACAAGTCTCAGCCTCCTTTTCCTTTTCGTCACTCAAAATGGAGTTGCTGTGGTTCAAATGCCTCTGACACTACTAGAAGAGTATTTTACTTATTTATATGTATTCCCGCATATTGTCTTTCTCCTATAGTTGCATTAACTTCTTTGGATGCAAAGGCTTTGTAATTTATCCCTTATCACCAGAGACAAATATAGTATTAGGCATCTAATGAGAAGTCAATACATATTCATTGAATGAATAATTTGTGTAATAATTGTAATTATAAATCATATCATGCCTCTGTATTTGTGCTTTTAGTTTTCAAGGGGCCCAGGTATTCTCATGTTGCTCAGGTGGTAGTGTTTATTTTTAGAAAACACAGAGAAGTCAGGGAAAGAGAAAATCAACCCTCTATAAAAAGGGCAAGATATCAAAGAGCACTGGAAAATCATTTATCATCATTCAGAACATAAAAGTATCCCTAGTGACCCATAAGCAACTTTAATGACGCAGACAATAGATATGGTATACTAGTAATATTGCCATTGCCTTTGAATTAGATGTCTATTATATTTTGACCTAGTAACCCCCACTAATGACTCTTTCTTCCCTTGTCTGTGGCTGTTTCTACTTTTAACACTTCTTATCTACTCCTTCCAATGCATTATCTATTTATTTACACATACATTTAAATTCGCTAAAAAAAAATAGATCAATCGGCCGGGCGCGGTGGCTCAAGCCTGTAATCTCAGCGCTTTGGGAGGCCGAGACAGGTGGATCACGAGGTCAGGAGATCGAGACTATCCTGGTTAACACGGTGAAACCCTGTCTCTACTAAAAATACAAAAAACTAGCCGGGTGTGGTGGCGGGCGCCTGTAGTCCCAGCTACTCGGGAGGCTGAGGCAGGAGAATGGCGTGAACCCAGGAGGGGGAGCTTGCAGTGAGCTGAGATCCGGCCACTGCACTCCAGCCTAGGCGACTGAGCAACACTCCATCTCAAAAAAAAAAAAAAAAAGAGAGAGATCAATCAATTGCATAACAATCACTTGTGGCAAATGATGCCATTTTTGCTTTTCTAATTGATAGCTAATATGATTTGACTGTGTTCCCACCCAAATCTCATCTTGAATTTCCATGTGTTGTAGGAGGGACTGAGTGGGAGGTAACTGAATCATGATGGCAGGTCTTTCCCATGCTGTTCTTGTGATAGTAAATAAGTCTCATAAGATCTGATGGTTTTAAAAACAAGTTTCCCTGCACAAGCTCTCGTTTTGCCTGCCGCTATCCATGTAAGATGTGACTTGCTCCTCCTTGCCTTCTACCATGATTTTGAGGCCTCCTCAGGCAGATGGAACTATGAGTCCATTAAACCTCTTTTTTTTTTTTTATAAATTGCCCAGTCTCCCAGTCTTGGGTATGTCATTACCAGCAGCATGAAAAGGGACTAATATAGTAAATTTTTACCAGTACAGTAGGGTGCTGCTGTAGATAACCGAAAATGTGGTAGTGACTTTGAAACTGGGTAGCAGGCAAAGGTTGGAACAGTTTGGAGGGGCTCAGAAGAAGACAGGAAAATGGGAAAGTTTGAAACTTCCCAGAGACTTGTTGAATGGCTTTGCCCACAATGCTAATAGCGATATGGACAATGAAATCTAGGCTAATGTGGTATCAGATAGAGATGAGGAATTTGTTGGGAAATTCAGCAAATGTGATCTTGTTATGTTTTAGCAGAGAGACTGGTGGAATTTTGCCCCTGCCCTAGAGATTTGTGAAACTTTAAACTTGAGAGAGATGATTTAGTGTATGTGGTCAAAGAAATTTCTAAGCAGCAAAGCATTCAAAAGGTGACTTGGGTGCTATTAAAGGCATTCAGTTTTAAAAGGGAAACAGAGCATAAAAGTTTGAAAAATTTGTAGCCTGCCAATGTGATAGAAAAGAGAATCCTATTTTCTGAGGAGAAATTCAAGCTGGCTGCAGAAATTTGAGTAAGTAATGAGGGTCCAAAGGTTAATCCCCAGGACAATGGGGAAAATGTTTCCAGGGCATGTCAGACATCTTCAAGGTAGCCCCTCTCATCACAGGCCTGAAGGCCTTGGAGAAAAAAAAAATGTTTTCCTGGACCAGGTCAAGGGTCCTGGTGAGGTGTGCAGCCTAGGGACTTGATGCTCTGCGTCCCAGCAACTCCAATCATGGCTAAAAAGGGCAAACACAGATCTCAGGCGATGCTTTTAAGGGTGCAAGCCCCAAGCCTTGGCAACTTCCAT
The DNA here is from genome assembly GCF_003255815.1 of Theropithecus gelada. Taxonomy (NCBI): domain Eukaryota; kingdom Metazoa; phylum Chordata; class Mammalia; order Primates; family Cercopithecidae; genus Theropithecus; species Theropithecus gelada. The sequence goes on from NC_037668.1 coordinate 133,981,509, forward strand.
GTGGTGTTAAGCCTGTAAGTGCACAGAAGTCAATAATTGGGGTTTGGGAACCTCCACCTAGATTTCAGAGGATTTATGGAAACATCTGGATGCTCAGTCAGAAGTTTGCTGCAGGGGTGGGGCCCTCATGGAGAACCTCTGCTAGGGCTGTGCAGAAGTGAAATGTGGGCTTGGAGCCCCCACAGAGAGTCCCTACTGGGGTACTGTCTGGTGGAGCTGTGAGAAGAGTGTCACCATTCTCCAGACTCCAAAATGGTAGATCCACTGACAGCTTTCATTGTGCACCTGGAAAAGTCACAGACACTCAACACCAGCCCATGAAGGCAACCAGGAGGGAGGTTGTGCCCTGCAAAGCCACAGGAGCAGAGCTGCCTAAGAAAATGGGAACCCACCTCTTGTATCAGTGTGACCTGGATGTGAGACATGGAATCAAAGGAGATCATTTTGGAGTTTTAAGATTTGACTGCCCTGCTGGATTTCAGACTTGTATTGGGCTTATAGCCCCTTGTTTTGGCCAATTTCTCCCATTTGGAATGGCTGTATTTACCGAATGCCTGTACCCCCATTGTAACTAAGAAGTAACTAACATGCTCTTGATTTTATAGGCTCATAGGCGGAAGGGACTTGCCTCTTCTCGGATGAGACTTTGGACTGTAGACTTTTGAGTTAATGCAGAAATGAGTGAAGACTTAGGGGGACTGTTGGGAAGGCATGATTGGTTTTGAAATGTGAGGAGTTGTGGGAGGGACCTGATAGGAGGTAACTGAATAATGGGAGCAAGTCTTTCCCATGCTATTTGTGTGATAGTAAATAAGTCTCATGTGATCTTATGGTTTTAAAAACAGTAGTTTCCCTGTACATGCTCTGTTTCTGTGGAGGGTCACTGTTTCACTTTCTTTCCCCTTTTCACCCAATAAAACCGTGCCTTTCTCACCCTTCAAATGTTCTGTGAGCCTAAATTTTTGTGTCCATGTGCCTTTAGCTGAACTAAGAAAAAGTCCCACAACAAAATCAATCACAAAATAAGCACAAAGTCTTAGTTACCCCCTAACTAGATATTTGTCCTGTGTTTCCTGACCTTGCTCGGCTTTCAGATAAGCTTCCAGTGTGAAAAGGGGACTCAGAACATTCATCTTAAAGAGGAAGGATAGTCTGTTAAAAAAAAAAGTGGGAATTAAGGAGATACAGACTATTGGGTGCAAAATAAAGCTGTGATCCCACCTCAAAGACTACAATGCAAATATTAGAACTTAACATAGAATGATTAATTGGCAGTATGTCTAGTACATATATTTGTAAATATGCATTTCTTAAAAAACATAAATCACCAATATATGGCCAGTTATCTACTCTATATCTAAATACAAAAGTAGTTTGTTAAAAAGATTATAGAACAAATACTGGGTAAAAAAAACAACACAAAGATTTGTCTATTCTACCCTTGAATATTTTAAATTTACTTATTTTTTGTGTTATCTTATGTACTGAGTTAATATTTTACTCTCCTCTTCATAAGTAATATATGAAGCAGTCATTTAAAGAAAATCTGATTATCCTACCAGGTATCTCCTTCAGGGTATACATTTTTTTGTGCCTGAATATAGTCTTTGTAGTACTTCATTGAAAAGAAACACTCTCAATTGAACTGAATTATTAGCATTTCCAACAACTGTTCTTTTAAAGTATGTCAGAAAGTGACATGAAAGTAGCAGTCACAGTCAGTCATGAAGCCATGTTATAAAGTGGCCTATCACACTTCAAAACCTTCATTTTGTCATTCTCAGAAGCTGTCTTCCTCCCTGAATATCAGATAGTGCTGACAGACTGAACCTGTCACCTCATTCCCTGTAGAGCTGCAGTCTGAGAGGGTATGCTGAAAGATCCAGAGTGACAGTGAAAATTGTTTATGTACTAACATTTTTCTATATATTTTAAATGAATGATTCAAAGTGCTGTTACAAATCAGCTGTTAAATACTTGGAAGGAACTACCATAGAGTATATATTACATGTAATAATTTATTAAAATACAACCACAAAGCCTTAGAAAAAAGACTGTGTGTCTGAGTCAATTCTGATTAAGAATAATTTCTGAAACCTTGCAGGCAAAGTAAATTCATCTTCCTTTAATCAATAATCTTCTCTTTTTTGCCTCCACATCACTGCATCTACAATAGTTAAACAAATTATTATATTATTGTATTTGATTCCATCACGTATCTTTCCCACATTAGATTTTAAATCTATTAATGGATTTACCTGAGTACAATTATAACACTAGAGATACTCAAGTGTTTTTTGATTGAATCAATCTTACCTACCAATACTGGTATTATAAATAAATACAATTTATTCAAAATATATTTTGGGCCAGGTGCAGTGGCTCATGCCTGTAATTCCAGCACTTTGGGAGACTGAGGCAGGTGGATCATCTGAGATCAGGAGTTTGAGACCACCTTGGCCAACATGATGAAAGCCCCTCTCTACTAAAAATAGAAAAATTAACCAGGGTGGTGGCTTATGCTTGTAATCCCAGCTATTCGGAAGCCTGAGGCAGGAGAATCGCTTGAACCTGGGAGCTGGAGGCTGAACTGAGCTGAGTGCAGAGATCGTGCCACTGCATTCCAGCCTGAGCGACAGAGTGAGACTGTCTCAAAAAAAAATTTTTTTCGAGCACTTTATACAATTGTTTTATATATATATATATATATATATATAATGAAAAGTAAACATAGAAGTGTAAAAACAATGAATGTTCACAATAAACGCACTTATACATAAAGTGCAAAATATTTACATATATTATTCATTAATCTTACATATGTTTACACACATGGAATAACCACCAAGACTGAAATATAGAACATTTCCAACACAACACGAGGCCCTTTTTGTCAATCTTATCAGTATGCCTCCAGGGTTAAGCATTATTCCATCTTCTTTCTCCATAGATTAGAATTAGTTGTTCTTTTTGCCCCATTTTCTTCCTCTCAGTCCTTCCGTTTATACATTTTTGTGATGAACTGCCTTTATGTTTATTAATCCTGCAGTTAAATTCATCCAGCAAGTACTTAATTAAATTTTATACTTTTAAAATATCCATTTAGTTATTTTCAGCCATTTTAATTTCCTCTTGAATTTCTCTGTATTCATCAGTTTGTTCTCGTCTCTCATCCTCTGTTTTATTTAGCTTATCAATCACAGATATTTTTCAAAAATCCCTTTCCGCTAACTCCAATTTTTGGATTATGTATAAATTTTCTTTCTTTTAAGCTTTTCTTTGACTTTTGGTTATATTTTTCTAACACTTCACATATATCAGAATTTTTTTTTTTTTTAATTACATGACCAGACAAAGAACTATAGAGACTGCAAATGTTATCCTCTGCCAAAGAGACTTCTCCTTTGACTTGTTTGGCAAATAGGCTAAGGATCTGCTTCTTTCAAGTTAATCAGAGTAAGATTTAGTTCACCTTGCTCCTCAGGGTGGCTCTCCTGAAATTTTCAGCTGAGGCCCCGGTAGGTGTCTTATACTTCTGATCTGAGAAAGAGCAGGTGTTTAAGTTCTGCACGTAGAGATTGCATGTTTAACTTTTTACTTTCCTTCTCCATACAGATTCAAAATGTGATAGAAATTATTAGGGAGAAATTTACTTTTATGACAAACCCCATACTTCTTTTATTTTTTATTGTGGTAAGAACACAATATGAGATTTACCCTCATGACACATTTTTATGTGCACAGTACAGTACTGCTAACTATAGGAACAATGTTATGCAGAAGATCTCTGGAACGTATTCATCTTTCATGCTGAAACTTTACGCATTGAATAATTCCCCATTTTCCCCCTCCTCCAGCCCCTGACAGCCACCATTTTACTCTTTGCTTCTGTAAGTTTGATTAATTTAGAATATACTTATCAGTGAGATCATACATTGTTTGTCTTTCTGTGACTGGTTTATTTCCCTTAGAATAACATTTTCCAGGTTCACCCATGTTGTGGAATCTGCCTGGATTTTCTTTTTCTTTTTAAGACTGAGTCATCCATGGTCATTTAGGTTGTTTGCATACATTGGCAATTGTAAACAATACTGTAAGTTAACATGGGAGTGTAAATATCTCTTCAAGATCCTGATTTCAGTTATTTTAGACAAATATCCAGAAGTAAAATTGCTAGTTCATATAGTAATTCTATTTTTAATTTTTTAATAAACCTCCGTACTGTTTTTCATAGCAGCGTCACCATTTTACCTTCCCAGAAACGGTGTACCAGGGTTCTAATTTCTTCACATCTTCCCTAACACTAGTTATCTGTTTTTTATTGGTTTTGTTTGTTTGTTTTTTGTTTTTTTAACATACAGCCATACTAACATATGTATGATAGTTATAAATGTGGTCTTGATTTGTATTTCCCTGGTAATTAGTGATATTGAATATAATTTTCAAAATTTTTTGGCCATTTGCTTTTCTTTCTTAAAGACATAGCTATTTTTAGATATGGGTCCCTTTTAAAATTTAGTTATTTGGTTTTTTATTGCTGTTGGGTTGTATGAGATTTTTTTATATGTTTTATATATTAATCGTTTATAAGATTATGGTTTTCAAATATGTTCTCTCATTCAATAGGTAGCCTTTTGTTTATTGTTTCCTTTGCTGTGTAGAGGCTTTACAGTTTGATATAGTTCCGTAAGTTCCGCTGCCCATTTTTGCTTTTGTTGCCTGTGCTCTTGGTGTCGTAGCCATGAAATTACTGCCAACATTAATGTAAAACATTTTCCTATGTTTTCTTCAAGAAATTTTACAGTTTTGGGTGTTATATTTAATGTTTTAAACCATTTTGAGTTGTGTGTGTGTGTGTATGGAATAAGGATCAAATTTCTGTGTGTGAATGTGTGTGTGTGTGTGTATGTGTCTGAGAGATAGCCAGTTTTCCCAACATAATTTGTTGGAAAAAAAAAAAAAAACAAAAAACTATCGTTTACCAATTGTGTATTCCTAGCACACCTATTAAATGTTGGTTTACTACATTTATATATGGTTTTATCTCAGGGTTCTCTAATGTTTTCCATTGGTCTATAGGTTTGCCTCTATGCCAGTACCTAAGGGTTTTAATTAATGTGATTTTGTAATATATTTTGAAATCAGGAAATGTGATGCCTCCAGGTTTGTTCTTCTTACTCTTTTTTTTTTTTTTTCTTTTTTTTGGTCTATTTGGGACTTTTTTGCAGTTTTGTATAAATCGTGGTGTGTCAAGACGAGCGGCAGACAAAACTCCTCAGACACGAAGTTAAAGAAGGAAGGGGTTTATTCAGCTAGGGGCATTGGCAAGACTCCTGTCTCAAGAGATGAGCTTCCCGAGTGAGCAATTCCTGTCCCTTTTAAGGGCTCACAACTCTAAGGGGGTGCATGTGAGAGGGTCGTGATTGATTGAGCAAGCAGGGGGTACATGACTGGGGGATGCATGCACCCATGCACCCTTGTTAGATCAGAACAAAACAAGATAGGGATTTTCACAGTGCATTTCTATACGATGTCTGTAATCTGTAGATAACATAACCGATTAGGTCAGGGGTCGATCTTTAACTACCAGGCCCACGGTGTGGTGCTGGGCTGTCTGCATGTGGATTTCATTTCTGCCTTTTAGCTTTTACTTCTTCTTTCTTTGGAGACAGAAATTGGGCATAAGAATGATATGAGGGGTGGTCTCCTCCCTTAATGGTATTTTTATTTTCAAATTCTGTAAAAACTGTATTTGGGACTTTGATAAAAATTGCATTGAATCTTTAGATAATTTTTGATAGTATGATGATATTTGATACTATTTAGTCTTCCAATCCATGAATACTGGATGCAGGATGCCTTTCCATTTATTTGTGGCTTCTTTAATTTCTTTCAACAATGTGCTTCAAATTTCAGTGTATGTCTTCCACCTACTTGGTTAAGTTTGTTGCTAAATATTCCATTTCTTCTAGTGGAATGGAAGGCTATTTTTGATACTACTGTAAATACAGTTTTTTCAATTTCCCTCTTGGATAGTTTGTTTTTAATGTGTAGAAATGATTTAAATTTTTGATTTTATATCTTGCAAATTTGCAAATTTATTTATTAGTTCTTAGAGTTTTTTTTTAATTGGGTGCTTAGTTTTCTACATATAATACTATGGAATCTACAAACATGTCATTTAACTTCTACTTTTCTGATTTAGATTCTATTTATTTATTTATTTATTTTTAATTGCTTTGCCTAGGGCTTGTATTATGCTACATAGAAGTTAGAGTGGACATTCTTGCCTGTTCCTGACCTTAGGGGAAGCTTTCAGTTTTTTACTGTTAGGTATGACATTAGCTTTAGACTTTTCATATACGGCTGTTATTATGTGGAAGTAATTTCCTTCTATTGTTAGTGTTTTTTGTTTGTTTGTTTATTATTTATTTTTTTCCATAGGTTTTTGGGGAACAGGTGGAGTTTGTTTACATGAATAATCTCTTTAGTAGCGATATGTGAGATTTTGGTGCACCCATCCCTGAGCAGTATACACTGTACCCAATTCATAGTTTTTTTAATCCCTCATCCACCTCCCACACTGTCCCCCAAGTCCTCAAAGTCCATCGTATCATTGTTATGCTTTTGCATCCTCATAGCTTACCTCTCACTTACGAGTGAGAATATACAATGTTTGGTTTTCCATTCCTGAGTTACTTCACTTAGAATAATGGTCTCCAATTCCATCTAGGTTGCTGATATGCCATTATTCCATTCCTTTTTGTGGCTGAAGAGTAGTTCATGGTGGGTGTGTGTATGTGTGTTTGTGTGTGTGTGTGTATATACACACATACATGTATACATGTGAATCCATGTATATGTGTATACATATATACACAATATAAATATATAGTGATATATACATATATGCACACACACTATATATACACACACTAGAAAAATATATATAGTGATATATATACACATCACAATTTATCACTGACTGATGGACATTTGAGTTGGTTACACATTTTTGCAATTGGTTATGGTGCTGCTATAAACATGCATGTGCAAGTATCTTTTTTGTATAATGACTTCTTTTCCTCTGGGTAGATACCCAGTAGTGGAATTGTTGGATCAAAAGGTAGTTCTGCTTTCAGTTCTTAGTTCTTTAAGGAATATACACACTGTTTTCCACAGTTGTTGTACTAATTTACATTTCCACCAGGGCTGTCACAGTTCTCTCTTTTCACTGCATCCCTGCCAACATCTATTTTTTAAAATTATGGCCATTCTTGCAGGAGTAAGTTGACATCACATTGTGGTTTTGATTTTCTAATGATTGGTGATGCTGAGCATTTTGATATGTTTCATAGCAATTTATATATCTTATTTTGAAAATTGTCTGTTCATGTCCTTAGTCCATTTTTTGATGAGATTGTTTGGGCTTTTCTTGCTAATTTCTTTGAGTTCCTTGTAGATTCTAGATATTAGTCCTTTGTCAGATGTATAGATTGTGAAGATTTTCTACAACACTGTGTGTTGTCTGTTTACTCTGCTGGTTGTTTCTTTTGCTATGCAGAAACGTTTTACTTTAATTAAGTCCCACCTATTTATCATTGTTTTTGCTGCATTTATTTTGGGGTTCTTGGTCATGAAGTCTGCATCTGAGCTAATGGCAGAAGGATTTTCCCAGAAAATCTTCTAGAATTTGTATGATTTCAGGTCTTAGATTTAAGTCCTTGAGCCATCTGAGACTGAATTTTGTATAAGGTGAGAGAATTTGTAGGGTTTCAGGTCTTATATTTAAGTCCTTGAGCCATCTGGGGCTGAATTTTGTATAAGGTGAGAGATGAGGATCCACTTTTGTTCTTTTACATGTGGCTTGCCAATTATCCCAGCACCATGTGTTGAATAGGATGTCCTTTCCCCACTTAATGTTTTTGCTTGTTTTGTTGAGGATCAGTTGGCTGTATTTGGTTTTATTTCTGGGTTTTCTATTTTGTTCCATTGGTTTATGTGCCTGTTTTTTTACCAGTACCATGCTGTTTTGGTGACTATGGCCTTATAGTACAGTTTGAAGTCAGGTAATGTGCTGCGTCCAGATTTGTTTTTTTGCTTGGCTTTGCTTTGGCTATGCGGGCTCTTTTTTGGTTGCATATAAATTTTCAGATTGTCATTTCTAATTCTATGAAGAATGATGGTGGTATTTTGATGAGAATTGCATTGAATTTATAGATTGCTTCTGGCAGTATGATCATTTTCACAATACTGATTCTACCCATCAATGAGCATAGGATGTATTTCTATTTGTTTGTGTTGTCTGTGATTTCTTTCAGCAGTGTTTTGTAGTTTTCCTTCTAAAGGTCTTTCAACTTCTTGGTTAGGTATATTTCTAATATTTTTTTTTTGGCCACTATTATTAAAATGTTTGAGTTCTTGATTTGATTATCAGCTTGGTCACTGTTGGTGTATAGCAGAGCTACTGATTTGTGTGCATTAATTTTTTAATCTGAAACTTTGCTGAATCCATTTATTAGTTCTAGGAGCTTTTTGGAGGAGTATTTAGTGTTTTCTAGGTATAAGATCATATCAACATGTCAAGTGACATTTTGAATTCCTCTTTACTAATTTAGATGCCCTGTGTTTCTTTCTCTTGTCTGCTTATTCTGGCTAGGACTTCCAGTATTGTGTTGAATAGAAGTGGTAAGAGTGAGAATCCTTGTCTTGTTCCAAATCTCAGAGGGAATGCTTTCAACTTTTCTCCATTCAGTAGTATGTTGGCTGTGGGTTTGTCATAAATGTCTTTTATTATGTAATGTCCCTTCTATGCTGATTTTGCGGAGGGTTTTAATCATAAAGGATTCTGGATTTTGTCAAGTGTTTTTCTGCATCTATTGAGATGATATGTTATTTTTGCTTTTAATTATGTTTGTGGGGTGTATCACGTTTATTAACTTGTGGATGTTAAACTGTCCCTGCATCCATGGTATGAAACCCACTTGATCATGGTGGATTATCTTTTTTGATATGCTGTTGAATTCGGTTAGCTAGTGTTTTTTTGAGTATTTTTGCATATACTTTCATCAGGGATATTGGTCTGTAGTTTTCTTTTTTTGTTATGTCCTTCTCTGGTTTTGATATTAGGGTGATGCCAACCTCATAGAATAATTTAGGTAGGATTCTCTCTTTCTCTGTCTTGTGGAATAGTGTGATCAGGATTTGTACCAATTCTTTTTTGAATGTCTGATATAATTCAGTTGTGAACCTTTCTGGTCCTGAACTGTTTTATGGTGGCAATTTTATTACCATTTAAATCTTGTCGCTTTTATTGGTCTGTTCAGGATTTCTAATTCTTCCTGATTTAAGCTAGGAGGGTTGTATATTTCCAGGAACTTATAAATCTCCCTGAAGTTTGCTAGTTTATGTGTGTAAAGGTGTTCATAGTAGCCTTGAATGATCATTTGTATTTCTGTGGTGTCAGTTAAAATATCTCCCATTTAATTTCTAATCACGTTTATTTGGATCTTCTCTCTTTTCTTGGTTAATCTCGCCAACGATCTGTCAATTTTATTTATCTTTTCAAAGAACCAGCTTTTTGTTTCATTTATCTTTTGTAACTTTTGTTTGTTTTATTTAGTTTCATTTAGTTCTGATTTAATCTTGTTATTTCTTTTCTGCTGGTTTTGGGTTTGGTTTGTCCTTGTTTTCTAGGTTCCTTGAGGTGTGACCTTAGATTGCCTATTTGTGCTCTTTCAAACATTTGATGTATGCATTTAAGGCTATGAACTTTCCCCTTAGCACTGCTTTTGCTGTGTCCCAGAGGTTTTGATGGATTGTGTCACTACTACCATTCAATTCAATTTTTTTTTTAATTTCCATCTTGATTTTAGTATTAACCTAATGATCATTAGGAGCAGGTTATTTAATTTCCATGTATTTGCATAGTTTTGAAGGTTCCTTTTGGAGTTGATATCCAATTTTATTCCACTGTGGTCAGCAAGAGTACTTGATATAATTGCAATTTTCTTAAATTTATTGAGACTTGTTTTGTAGCCTATCATATGGTCTGTGTTGTAGGATGTTCCATGCTCTGCTGAACAGAATGTATATTCTATGGTTATTGGATAGTATGTTCTGTAAATATCTGTTACGTTCATTTGTTCTAGGGTATAGTTTAAATCCATTGTTTCTTTGTTGACTTTCTGACTTGATGATCTGCCTAGTGCTGTCAGTGGAGCATTAAAGTCCCCCACTATTACTGTGTTGCTATCTCATTTCTTAGGTCTAGTAGTAATTGTTTTATAAGTTTGGAAGCTCCAGTATTAGTGCATATATATTTAGGATTGTGATACTTTCCTGTTGGACAGGATCCTGATATCATTATATAATATCCCTCTTTGTCTTTTTTAACCACTATTGTTTTAAAGTTTGTTTTGTATGACATAAGAATAGCTACTCCTGCTCACTTTTGGTGTCCATCTGAATGGAATGTCTTTTTCCACCCCTTTACCTTAAATTTATGTGAGTCCTTGTTTGTTAGGTGAGTCTCTTGAAGGCAGCAGATACTTGGTTGTTGAATTACTATTCATTCTGCCATTCTGTTCTTTTAAGTGGAGCATTTAGGCTATTTACATTCAATGTTAGTATTGAGATGTGTGGTACTATTCTATTAAACATGCTCTTTGTTGCCTGAATACCATATTTTTTCTTTCTTTTTTTATTGTGTTGTTATGTAGGTTCTGTGAGATTTATGCTTTAAGGAGGTTTTGTTTTGATATATTTTGAGGATTTGTTTCAATATTTAGAGCTTCTTTTAGTAGTTCTGGTAGTGCTGGCTTGCTAGTGGCAAATTCATTATTTACTTTTCTGAAAAACACTGTATCATTTCTTCATTTATGAGGCCTAGTTTCACTGTATACAAACTTCTTGGCTGATAATTGTTTTGTTTAGGAGGCTGCAGATAAGGCTCCAATTCCTTCTAGCTTGTAGGGCTTCTGCTGAGAAATCTGCTGTTAATCTAATAGGTTTTCCTTAATAGGTTACCTTGTGCTTTTTCCTCACAACTCTTAATGTTCTTTTTTTAGATAACTTGATGACTATGTGCTTAGGGAATGATCTGTTTGCAATGAATTTCCCAGGTGTTCTTTGAGCTTCTTGCATTTGAATGTCTATGTCTTCTTGTATTTGAAGTTTTTTGCAAGGTTGCAAAACTTTTCCTTGATTATCTCCCCCAAATATATTTTCCAAGCTTTTAGGTTTCTCTTCTTCCTCAGGAACATCAATTATTGCCAGGTTTGGTCATTTAGCATAATCCCAAACTTCTTGGAGGCTCCTTTAATTTTTTAAAATTCTTTGTCTTTGTTGTATTGGGTTATTACAAAAAGCTTGTCTTTGTGCTCTGAAGTTCTTTCTTCTGCTTGTTTGATTCTATTGCTGAGACTTTTCAGTGCACTTTGCATTTCTCTAAGTGAGTCTTTGATTTCCAGAAGTTGTGATTGATTTTTTTCATTTTTGCTACCTATTTCACTGAAGATGTCTCCCCTCATAACTTGTACCATTTTTTGGATTTATTTCAATCAGACTTCACCTTTCTCTGGTGCCTCCTTCATTAGCTTAATCATTGACCTTCTGAATTATTTTTCTAGCAAATCAGGAATTTCTTCTTGGTTTGGATCCATTGCTCGTAAATTAGTAAGATTTTTTGAGAGTGATAAAGAAGGTTGTTTTGTCATATTACTAGAATTTTCTGGTTCTTCTTCCTTTGGGTAGGCTGTGTCAGAGGGAAGACCTCGGGCTCGAGGAATGATGTTCAGATCCTTTTTTCCTATTGGGTGTTTCCTTGATGCAGTACTCTCCCCCTTTTACTAGGAACATGGCTTCCTGAGAGCCAAACTGTAGTGATCACTATTTCTCTTCTGGATCTAGCCACCCAGTGGGGCTACCAGGTTCCAAGCTGGTACTGGTGTGTGTCTGCACAGAGTCCTGTAACGTAAACCATCTTCTGGTCTCTCAGTCATGGATAGCAGCACCTGCTCCAGTAGAGGTGGCAGGGGAGTAAAATGGACTCTGTGGGTGTAATTAGTTGTATTATTGTTGTTTATTGCACTAGTTTTATGCTTATTGGCCTCCTACCAGGAGGCGATACTTTCAAGTTAGTATCAGCTGTGGTAGTACAGAGAGGATCAGGCAGTGGGCAAGACCCTAGAACTCCTAAGAGAATAGAATATGACCTTTGTCTTCAGCTACCAGGTTAGGTAGAGAAATACTACCAGGGTGGGTAAAGAAAAACCATCAGGTGGGAAAAATGTTAAGTGTGTCTGAGCTCAGATTCTCCTTGGGAGGGCCTTACTGTGTCTGCTGTGGAGGATGGGGTTTGTGGTCTCAGGTCAATGAAGTTATGTTCCCAAGAGGATTATGGCTGCCTCTGCTGTGTCAAGCAGGTCACCAAAAAAGTGGGGTAAAGCCAGCAGTTGCAAGCCTCACCCAGCTCCCATGCAATCCAAAAGGCTGTTCTCACTCCCACCGTACCCCACCCCTAACTGCACTGCGTTTGTTTCCAGTCAGTGGTCAAGCACAGCTGTGAGCTTCTGTGTCTCCCCGCCTGCCCATATCTGCACACCAGATTCGCTCCCTCCCCAGAGTTCTGTCCAAGAAACTTCATGTTCAGTTGGAATTGTTACCAAGTTCAGCTGGAGCATTCCTTCTCCCTGTGGCCTTTTTCCAGTTCCTCTAGCACCTCTGCCTAAGGACCCCTGTGAAACAACATCAGAAATGCCTTTGTTGGGCACCAGCAGAGCCCATAGGGCTCTTCCTGCTGCTGTCTCTAATCCTGTATTTTGTTTTCCTCTCTAAATTGTCTCAGCTCTAGGTAAGGTCAAATTTTTCTCCTATGATCTGGACCTTCAGTTTCCCCAGTGAGGATGTGTATCTGGGGGTGGAAGATCCCCTTTTCCCGCTTTCACACTTTGAGCACTCACAGTGTTTGGGCTGTCTCCCAGGCCCTGCAGGAGCAATCTGCTTCCTTCAAAGGGCCTGTGGATTCTCTTGTCTTTCCTGGCATGTTCCTGCAGTAGTTCTTGGAGCAAAAGTTCACAATGTGAATCTCCACAAGCTACTCTCTGTCTAAATGGGAGTTGCAATTTAGCACTGCCTCCTATCCACCATTTTCCTATTACTAGTTTGTTGAGAGCCATCTTCTTCTTTTTAATGGAACTTTGTTTTCCAAGTAATATGAGACTGTGGGAGACTTCCCTTCACTTTGCCAGCTCTGCCTATTAGCATTCTCATCTGTCCTCAGAAATCGGCAAATGTTTAGTGGTGAGAACCAATTACGAATTTGGGGTTCTGAATAGTTCCAATTTTTCATACCAGCCCTCCCCACCTATCAGATTATTACTGTTTTGTTGTGTTTTTCTGACCATAAAGGCTCTATGCCTAGGCAAAACCTGGCTTCTGCCAATACTAAAAAAGGGCAAATGCTGCAAGATTTTAAGTTTATCTTTTCCTGATTTATCTAATAGTTCTTCAAAGTTTTTAAAATATATAGTTATACAGTTTATTTATTTGTCTTTTGTAGCAGTTGCATTAAGAGTGCTGGCTTGCCATGAACTTCTACATCTTACATCATAATATGAATACTTTTCATGTAAAGTTTAGTACTGTAGTAGATCATCTCCTTTTAGTTTTGATTTCTCCCACTTAAGCCCTGATCTGATCAGAGCAGTACTTAAGAAATATAAATTTTTAAAGATTACAAATGTGGTGAGCTTTAAATGAACATGTATTTGTGTGTATGTGTGTGTGCTGTGTATGTGTAGATGTTTGGAAAATAAAGATTCAACAACTTACTGTACATCACCATCTGAAGATTTTCAACAAGCATGTCAAATTCAATGTATCAAAGCAAAAATCTTTTCTATCCCCGCCATCCACCCACGTAACTGTTGCCTCTGTTCCTACTGTAATAAATGGTGCTCCTTATGGCTGCTAAAGCAGAAATGAAATTTATAGAACAATTCTGATATTATATTTGGTAAACTCATCTCTCCTTTCCTTCATTATGATTTACTTCAAGGTCATTTTTCGTCTTGCCTTCATTACAACAAACTTCCAATGGATTATACTATTCCAGTATGATTCTCTTCCTATCATTCTTCTTCATTGTTGCCAGAAATATATTTCTAAAACAAGAAAACAGTATTTCAATTTTTGACTTAAATCTTTTAAAAATAAATTTTACCTTAGTAAGTACAAATACACTGGCTTTGTACATAAGGCATTTAATCATCTCAATCCTGCCTACCTCTCTAGTGTATCTTTCACTCTTGCTTTATATACCCTTCACCGGAGCACATAATAGCCCTTGACTTTTTCTAAATGCATAATAATACTACCACCTCTACATTATTTTCTTCAACATTTATCTTAAGTTCTGGGGCACATGCGCAGGATGTACTTTTTTTTCTCATAGAAAAGCATGTGTTATGGTGGCTTGCTGCACAGATCAACCCATCACCTAGGTATTAAGCCCAGCGTCCATTAGCTATTCTTCCTGATGTTCTCCCTACTCCCACCACCCAGCAGGCCCCAGTGTGCTGTTCCCCACCTTGTGTCCATGTATTCTCATTGTTCAGCTCTTACTTATAAGTGAGAATGTGCTATGTTTGGTTTTCTGTTCCTGTGTTAGTTTGCTGAGCATAATGGCTTCCAGCTCCATCTATGTCCCTGGAAAGGACATGATCTCATACCTTTTTATGGCGCATTGTTTTATGGTGCACTTCTCACTACCTGGACTCATTTGTTCTTTTCTCATTAGACATCTACTGTTCATTGGAATCACCTCCACATGCATGTCTTTATTGCTCTTTTATTATAGCAAAAGTAGAGTTTCCTCTGCTAAATGTCGAAAATATCCTCATGCATGCCTCTACCAGGGCTTTTTTTAGTCTTCTTTAATATGCGTATTGTATTGCTCACCCCAACTAGAAGGTAAATTCCTTGAAAGCATTTATTGGACTCCTTTTTTCCCAAAGCCAATCCCAGAATCTGTTACAGAGCAGGTGTTTAAATGTGTATTGAAAAGAGTGAGATTATGTTGATTAATAATCTGTAAATTAGTTTCTTGTGCCTTCATATATTCTCTATATTCTTCTTCTACAACAGTTTATGAACATTCCTCTATAAAACAACACATGGAAAAATATATTTTTTATTTTTGAATTTTTCATTTTGCTTATGTTCACTCTCTTTTTTCAATACAATTTTAGAATGCTTTTGGTGTGCTATGCTTGTTCTTGTCAAAAACTTTAAAAAATCAATATTTATTTAGTTAAACAATTATTGAATACAATTTTTGCTTAAGTATCAAATTGTTTTCCTGACTTCTGTTTATATCTGTGCTATTTATTTTTAAATAATGTTCATTTTTAGCATAGAATCAGAACAAGAGTATCTTATTTCTGCAACAGTTTCTTGCAGATCAGCACATACTTTCCAAGTTGTAATCTGACTCTGGAATTGGACAAACAGATTTTGATTTTAGCCACAGAAAGATATGACAACAGTGTAAAATCTTCACGATTTAATTAATTTGTTAGATTTTCTTATAATTATACTTTTCATATTTTATTAAAGTAAATTAAGCTTATACTTTTAAGCAAAGTCAAAGTTATCTTCTTGCATCCTTATTCCTTGAATATTCACTGAATTAAATATTAGAAGCAGGTGACACTAAACTGATTCCATCTGCTGTGATGCCAGAATTTTAACACTGTGACAACAATGTCATATCAAAATACAAAGACTGATAGGTTTGGGGAAAATGAAGTATGTGAAAATAAATGTTTAAACAATTAGTAAATGTGTTAATGTGCATTTATTTAAAATGTGAAAGGTAAAGAGATCTTGGCTGTATGATACAGATTTCATTTCTTGAAAATCTCTTCAATGGAAACATTTAAAAATGTTTTTATCACCTCCCTTTTATTTGCAGTAGTATTTTAATCAACATAAAATCTTTCCAATATGGTAATCTATTATTCCTGTGTACCTGCTCTGCAACATGATATATTTTCAGTGCCTAAATATTGATGATGTCAATTAATCCACACATGGGAACAGACCTGGGCTATAGAAGAAAAATTATTTAGTATAAGCTCAGTGGAACTTTGGGAGAAAATTAGTTTTACTAGTTATTACTGCTAAATATTTTCATGTTGCACAAATCAAGGACTGTAGTATCAAGAGATAGTTGGCAAGTATGGTCACTCATGGATTTCTGGGTGTCAATTTCAGAGTTATACTAATATCCAAGCTTAACATGAACAAAAGATTGATTGCATTTAATGTCAAAGCACATTTAAATTTCCACAGTGAAAAATTAACTTCGAAACTAGAAAATGATTATACCACAAACAAAACTCACGGAGTAAAATTTTAGGTGGATTACCTGTTAACTCTAAATGATATAGTATACCTGATAATATTTGGAAAAAAAATTCAAAAGAAACTTATGAAGGTGTAAGTTTTAAAATTTATGTAGATCACTTTTAAAAAACTTAATTTTATTAATCACTTAATATTTTAATAAATCTTATAAATTAAAATGACACAAATTTAAATGTAGCTCTTAATGTAATGCTATACAAAATGTGAAGTATTATATTCTCCCAAAAGTTATGCTGATAACATAAAAATAAATAAAATATTGTGTTAAAATGTATGGCATAGATAGGGGTTTATAGAAGGGAAAGAGACGAGTGCAGGTCAAATATTTGGAGAATATTTTGAAGAACAACTGGATTTTGAGCTGGACCTAAAATAATGCTTAGTTTTTGTGAAGTTGGCCATGACTTTGATAAAAATATACTATAATATGCAATACATATAAAATAACATTAATAGGTGTGCAATAAATAGCATATATTTATTTTACAATAAAATGCATATACCTTGAATGTTTATATCAATGTTTTGACAGTCATATATACCTGCAGGACAGGTCCCTAGATTACCTTAGCTGACCCAGTTCTCCCTCGTCTTTCTTGCTTGTAGTTCTCAGAATAATTTTGTAGCATGTGCTATGAATGAAGCATCCTGAGACAAATAGGAACTGTCCAGAGCAGGCTGGCTGGACTCTGTTCTTCTTCTGGAACAGGATGTCCTGCCAAACTTTAGCCCAACAATGCCAATTATCCCCAGGGTATATAACCCAGAAGGGAGTGCTTTCTGGGATCCTTCAGCAGCAGTGCAATGAGGAACATGCACAGGTGAGATTCTATTTTCTTTAGATGGCTTTCCTGAGCCTTGGAAAACTGGCTCACCAGGAATTCTAGCCTTCTCTTGTCCCTTGCTTCCTATCTGTGAGTAAGAAATTTGTTTCGCTTAATTTGTCATGTGATGTTTTGTTTCCTATAAATGGATTGATACTTAGTGCATGGTGAACCTGCTTCAAAATACCTGTATTATCAAGCATCGAAACAAGATATATTACATTTCTATCACCCTAAAACGCTCCTGTGTCCCGTTTTCCATTTCTTCTTTCTTAGCTACACACCTTCCTCCAATTTCTGGCAGACAAATTCTGCTGTATGTTGCAGTACATTAATTTATTTTATTCATATTTTTAATTGACACATAACATCATATATAGTTATGGGGTAGAGTGTAATGTGTGGATACATGCATACATTGTGCAAGGTTAAAATCAGTATAATTATGTCTTTCACCTCAAATATTTATCATTTCTTTGTGGTGGGAACATTCAAAATTCTCACACATATGTACATAGTGAGGTGGTATCTCACTGTGATTTTGATTTTCATTTCCCTGTTAATTATTAAAGAACATTTTTTCATATAAGTATTGGAAATTTTTATGTCTTCTTTTGATAAATATCTGTTAAGGACTTTTGCCCATTTTTAAAATAATTATGTGCTTTTGCTATTGAGATGTTTGGGTTTCTTATTTATTCTGGATATTTACCCCTTCTCAGATGTATAGTTTGCAAATATTGTCTCATTCTGCAGGTTGCTTCATTTTAGTAATTGTTTCCATTGCTGTACAGAAGCTTTATAGTTAGTTAAAATCATTCTTGACTACTTTTGCTTTTGTTGCTTATACTTTTGAGATCTCATACCAAAAATTCTTGTGTAGTTCAAAGACATGAAACATTTCCCCTACATTTTTCTTTTAGTAGTTTCATATTTGCAAGTCTTATATTTAAGTTCATAATTCACTTTGAGCTGATTTTTGTATGTGGTGAAAGATAGGGGTCCAACTTTATTTTTCTACATGTGCATATCCAATTTTTTAGGTACCAATTATTGAGGAAGCTGTTTTTTCCACAATATGGCACGTTTTTGAAAAGGCACCTTTGCAAATAATCAGTAGGCTGTAGATGTCTAGATTTATTTTTGAATTCTCTATTCTTTTTCATAGATCATTGTGTCTAGTTTCATGCCAATTTCATGTTGTTTTGGTTACTATAGTGTGTCCAGAATTTATTCCTTCTGGTGGGTTCTTGGTCTCACTGACTTCAAGAATGAATCCGTGGACATTTGCGGTGAGTGATACAGCTCTTAAAGATGGTGCGTCCGGAGTTTGTTCCTTCGGGAGTTTCCTCCTTCCAGTGGGTTCGTGGTCTCGCTGACCTCAGGAGTGAAGCCGCAGACTGCAGTGAATGTTACAGCTCTTAAAGGTGGCGTGTCCGGAGTTGTTTGTTCCTCCTGGTGGATTCGTGGTTTCCCTTACTTCGGAATGAAGCCGCAGACCCTCGCAGTGAGTGTTACAGCTTATAAAGGTAGTGTGGACCCAAAGAGTGAGCAGCAGCAAATTTATTGTGAAGAGTGAAACAACAAAGCTTCCACAGGTGGAAGGGGACCTAAGTGGGTTGCTGTTGCTGGTGTGGGTGGTCAGCTTTTATTCCCTTATTTGACCCCACCCACATCCTGCTGATTGGTCCATTTTACAGAGCACTGATTGGTGCATTTACAATGCTTTAGCTAGACACAGAGTGCTGATTGGTGCATTTACAATCCTCTAACAAGACGGAAAAGTTCTCCAAGTCCCCACTCAACCCAGGAAGTCCAGCTGACTTCACCTCTCAATAGCATTACAGGATACTTTAATATCAGGTAGTGTGATTCCTCCAGGTTTGGTCTTTTTGCTTTGGCTGTTTATAGACTTTTGTAGTCCCATAAAAATTTTATTTATTTTTTGTTTGTTTGTTTTTTTGAGACAGAGTCTTACTCTGTTGTCCAGGCTGGAGTGCAGTGACCTGATCTCAGCTCACTGCAACCTGTGCCTGCCGGGATCAAGCAATTCTCCTGCTGTCTCAACCCCCTGAAGTAGCTGGGATTACAGGCACACACCACCTTGCCCAACTAATTTTTATATTTTTAGTAGAGACATGGTTTCTCCATGTTGGCCAGGCTCCTCTCGAACTCCTGACGTCAGGTAATGCACCTGTGTCGGCCTCCCAAAGGGTTGGAATTACAGGCGTGAGCCACTGTACCTGGCCTTAATTTTTGATTTCTGTGTAGAATGTCATTGGTATTGTGATAGAGATTCTATTGAATCCATAGATAGCTTTGTGGGTGCATGGCCATTTTAACAATATTAATTTTTCCAGTACATAAATATGGGATATCTTTTCATTTATTTTTATCCTCTTCAATCTCTTTCATCAGTATTTTATAGATTTCAGAGCAGAGATCTTTCATCTCCTTGGTTAAATTTTTTCCTTTTTTTGTATTTACTTAAAACTGATTTTTTTGCGACTTCTATTTTCAGATAGTTTACTACCTGTATATATAAAAGATATCAATTTTTGAATGTTAATTTTGTATCCTGCAAAATTACTGATTGTGTTTATGAGTTACAAGAGGTATTTGATATCATTTTTGGAATTTGCTATATATAAGCTCATGTCATCTGCAAACAAGGACGATTTGACTTCCTCTTTTCCAATCTGGATGTTTTCAATTTCTTTCTCTTGCTGAATTGCTCTGGAAAGGTTTTCCAGTACTATGTTGAATATAAGTGGTGAAAGTGGGCATTTTTGTCTTGCTCTAGATCTTAGAGGGAAAGCTTTCAACTTTTTCCTTTTCCTATGTCAGCTGTGTGTTTTTTTATGTGACCTTTATTGTGTTGAGTTACATACCTATTAAGTCTAATTTATTGCAGTTTTTAACATGAAGTGAGGTTAAATTTTGTCAAATGTTTCTTCTGCATTTTTTGAAATAATCAGATTGTATTATTCTTCTTTCTGTCAATGCCCTGCATTATGTTTATTGATTTGTGTATACTGAACCATCCTTACATTCCTGTGATAAATTCTACTTGATCCTAATGAATGACTTTTATAGTGGATTGTTAAACTCGGTTTGCTGGTATTTTGTTAAAGATTTTTGCATCTATGTTCATCAGTCATATTGACCTGTAGTTTTCCTTTTTGTTGTTTCCTTGTGTGTTTTTAGTATTAGAATCATACTGACCCCATAAAATGAGTTTGGAAGTATCCCCTCTTCTTCAATTTTCTGAAATAGTTTCAGAAGAATTCGATTTGGTTCTTAAGTGTTTGGCAGTTAAGCCATCAGATTTTTCTTTCATGGGAGACTTTTTGTCACTGATTACATATTTTCACTCTTTATTGGTCTCTTCAGATTTTTCATTTCTTTACAGTTCACTTTTGGTAGGTTATATATGTCCAGAATTTTATCACTTTTTTTTCTAAGTTATCCAATTTGTGTTCATAGCGTTGTCCATAAGAGTTCAGTCATGATCCTTTGTATTTTTGTGGAATTAATGGTAATGACTCCTTTTTTATCTCTGATTTCACTTCTTTAATCCTTTTCTCTTACTTTTGCTAGTGGTTTGCCAACTTTGTCTATTTTTAAGAAAAAAGCTATGATTTTTTTGTGTTATTTTTAGTCTCTATTTTAATTATTTTTGCTCTGTTCATTATTATTTTCTTTCTTCCACTAATTCAGGGTTTTGTTTGTTCTCCTTTTCCTAGTTCCTTGAGATGCAGTGTTATGTTGTTTTTTAAAAATTGCTTTTCTTTGTTGATGGAGGCATTTATTGCTATAAACTTTCCTATTACAACTACCTTTGCCATAACCAATAGGTTTTAGTATGTTTTGCTTATTATTTTTATTTGTTTCCATTTTTTAATTTTCCTTTTAACTTTGTATTGACCTACTTGTTATTCAGGAGCATGTTTTTTAATATCCATGTGTGTGTGTATTTTCTGTAGTTCCTCCTGTTATTGATTTCTGAACACTGTGACCAGAAAAGATACTTGATATGGTCTCTATTTTCTTAAATTTGTTAATATTTGTTTTGTGGCATAACATATGACCTATTCTGGAGAATGTTCCATGTGTAGTTAAGAAGACTGTGTATTCTGGAGCTATTGGATAAATACTTCTATTAACGCTTGTTAAATTTTTTTGGTCTAGAGTATAGTTTAAATCCATTTTTTTCTGGTTGATTTTCTGTCTGGATGATCTGTTAATTGCTAAAAGTGGAATGATAAAATTCCCAACTATTATTGTACTGCAGTCTATTTCTTTATATCTAATAACATTTTCTTTATATATATATAAGTCCTTCAGAGTAGAGTACATGTATATTTACAATTGTTATATCATCTTGCTGAATAGATCCCTTCTTATCTTTTCTTATAGGTTGTTATTTAATGTCCATTTCATCTTACATAAGTATAGCTAATTCTGTTCAGGCTGAAACTGAAGGACAGAAAAAATATAATAATTAAACATGAATCTTAAGACAGCTTATATAAACTTTTTATATCAGATCAAAATTGTAGGCAGTAAAACAAAAATAAGGGAAAAGCTATATATATATATATATATATATATATATATATTCAGCCAGGTAAAATTTTATTCCACAGGAAATATTTGGTAACATTTTGAGACATCTTTGATCATCACAGTGGGGAGCAGAGTCATGTTTCTGACCTCTGGTAGATTGAGGAAAAGAATTCTGTTAAATCTCCTACAATGCTCAGAATAGCTTGCAAAGCAAAGACTTATTTCAATCAAAATGTCAATTGTGCTGAGGTTTAGACACCATATTAGAGTACTATATGTCACATTGTGTTCTCCAAAATTATTTGTTGAAATCCTCATTCCCAGTATCTCATAATGTAACCTTATTTGGAAATAGGGTATTTGATGATGAAATCCAGTTAATATGAGGTTAGTAGGATATACCCTAATCCAATATGACAGATGTTTTTATAAGAAGGTGATGTAAAGACAAAGACACACAGGGAGAATACCACGGGAAAACAGAAACAAAGATTTGTGTGATACAACTTTAAGTCAAAGAATACCAAGGTTTGATGAGACACCACCAGGAACCAGAAATAAAGAAAGGGGGAATTTTACTTAGACTCTTAGAGGAAGCTTTGTCCTGCCAGCACTATGATTTCAGACATCTAGTATCTAGAAGGGGGAAACAATACATTTCTGTTGTTTTAAGTCACCTAATTTATGATACTTTGTTGTAGTCCCAGTAAGCTAATATATAAGGCTAATGGAGAAGCAGATAAAGAAGATATAATGTTTATGATCATGCATTAACATTATAATATGTAAAGTGATAATTGACAAGACTGTGATATCAAATATGTATATATCTATATCTTCCCTACTCTGCATCTTTTCTTCTTGCCCTATCGATTTTCTCAAAAGAAAAAGCGTTTCCAAATATTTATTTTGAAGTTTTGATAAATTATTTATGGAAACTGTTGGAATAAACAAAAAAACACATAGTAATATTAACAGATAATAGTATAATATATTGTGCATAAAAAGTTTTGTTATTCTTTGCTTCCTCCACTAGTTCTCATAACTTCTTACACACTGTAATGGTTAATATTAAGAGTCAACTTGATTGGATTGCAGGATGCAAAGTGTTGTTCCTGGGTGTGTCTGTGAGTGTGTTGCTAAAGGAAATTAACATTCGAATCAGGGGACTGGGAGAGGCAAACTCACTCTCAATCAGCATGGGTGCCCTCTAATTAGCTGCCAGCACAGTTACAAAAAGCAGGTGGAAGAAGGTGGAAAGAGCCGACTTGCTGAGTCTCCTGGCCTTCATCTTTCTCCCATGTTCTCCCATGTTCGATGCTTCTGACCCTTGAACATCAGAATCCAGGTTCTTTGGTTTTTGGTTTCTTGGACTTACACCAGTGGTTTGCCAAACTCTCTTGGGCCTTCTGCCACAGACTGAAGCCTGCGCTGTTGGCTTTCCTACTTTTGAGGTTTTGAGACTCAGACTGAGCCACTTCTGGCTTCCTTGCGCCTCAGCTCACAGACTGCCTATCGTGGGACTTCACCTTGTGATCGTGTGAGTCAATTATCCTTAATAAACTCCCTTTCGAATATACATATATCTTACTAGTTTTGTCCCTCTAGTGATCCCTGACTAATACACAAAACTAATATAGAACTATGTGGCATATAACATATATATTTCATACATACACAACATTTGATGTATAATACTGTGTTACAGATATCAACACAAATAGTATATGAAATATATGTTGCTATAAGTTCTACTACATAGAGTGATATATAAATATTTACCATATATCTATATATCTATTTTATATTTATATGTATTCTATCTCTCTCTCACATACATAATAGGTATATTATATATAAATAATATATAAATAGTATTGCAGATGGCCTATTGTGGGATACACACACACACACACACACACACACACACAGAGAAAGAGAGAGTGTTTTACAATTGACCATAATTCTGACCAAGAAGAAAAACTAAATTTCAACCGCATTAACATTACATTAGTTTACTTAGCAATATTGTAATATTTTTCCTAGGATTTTAAGAGCTATTGGTTATTTATTAATGAAAATACTAAAAATATATAAAACTATTCACTCCTAATAAAAAAATGAAAATCTGATAGATAATATTGAAAATACCTACAGTAATGCCTTCCCTCTATTGACCTTCTTGATTAGTGCCCTTCCTCACTGATTCTGGTGTTGACAAGACTTGCTTTGGCCAATCGGGTGATAGCAAACATAGCACAAATATAAACTTTAAAACTGCTTGCACATTGGTTGCATAACAAAATGAATATACTTAATGCCACTGAACATTACACTTAAGATGGGTAATAAAGTAAGTTTTATGTTATGTGTATTTTAACACATTTAAAAGTAATAATACACACACACACAAAGCCCTTGTACGTTATAATACGCCTCTTTTCTGCTCTTTGAATAAGCTAGTGGAGAATCAGGGGCTATGTGGAGGCCAACCAAGTTACTTAGATGACAGCCACTAAACTCCAAATATATGAATGAGATTATTTCAGATTATCCTGGGGGTGACCTGCCCCTCCAAACCTGTGGGCGTTTCTCTTTAGGTGGAATGAGAGACTTGAGAAAAGAAATGAGACACAGAGACAAAGTATAGAGAAAGAAAAAGTGGGCCCAAGGGACCGGCGCTCAGCATACAGAGGACCCACACCAGCACCGGTCTCTGAGTTCCCTCAGTATTTATTGATCATTATCTTTACCATCTTAGAAAAAGGGAAGTGGCAGGATAATAGGATCATCGTAGGGGGAAGGTCAACAGTAAGACATATGAATAAAGATCTCTGTGACATGAATAAGTTTAAGGAAAAGTGCTGTGCCTTGATATGCATATGTAAACATCTCCATAAACCTTTTTAGTGCATAAAGAGCAGCATTGCGCTAGCAAGTCCCACCTTTCGCCCTAAGGCGGATTTCTCCCATCTTAGTAAATAGAACATACAATCGGGTTTTACACCGAGATGTTCCATTGCCAGGGATGTGCAGGAGACAGATGCTTTTCTCTATCTCAGCTGCCAAGAGGCCTTCTTTCCTCTTATATTAATCCTCCTCAGCACAGACCCTTCACGGGTGTCAGGTTGGGGGACGATTAGGTCTTTCCCTTCCCACGAGGCCATATTTCAGACTATCACATGGGGAGACACCTTGGACAATACCTAGCTTTCCTAGGCAGAGGTCCCTGTGACATTTGGCAGTGTACGTGTCCCTGGGTACTTGAGATTAAGAGAATGGTGATGACTTTTCACAAGCATACTGCCTTCAGGCACTTGTTTAACAAAGCACACCCTGCACAGCCCAAAATCCGCTAAACCTTGAGTCACCACAGCACATGTCTCTTGCAAGGACAAGGTTGGGGGTAGGGTCACAGATTAACAGCATCTAAATATCGAACAAAATGGAGTTTCTTATGTCTACTTCTTTCTACATAGACACAGTAACAGTCTGATCCTTCTTTTCCCCACATTATCCAACCTCAATTAACCTACCAATTGATAAGTGATGTGTGAACTATCAAAAGACACATCTCTCTAGCTAACAGATACATTAGAACTGATAGCTGACCAATTAAACTGTGAAAAAATAAACGGTGCTTGTTTTAAGTCACCAAATTTTGGGAGAGTGTTATATACAGTAAAAGTTAATTTAGGTAACTCAGATTGAAAACAAGGAAATCCCAAGAATTATGCAAAAGGAAAATCAAATAATTATAAAATACTTTTACAACACTTATGTTTCAATACTTTTGAAGGCACAGATATAAGGGAAATATTCCTGAAAAATATAAACTGCCAAAATAGCATAAAAGGAAAGAGAAAACTTTAAAATGCCTAAAAAGAGTAAATATCTACAATCAACCTAGTCTAAGATGATTGTAAAGGTGAGCTATATCAAATGTTAGAGTAAATTTGTCCCAATAAAATTTAAAAAAATCAGTCAAGTCAACTATTCATTGCATATTGTAATTATATAGCCTTGACACTACAACCAGGCAAAGACAGTACGAGGATGAAAAGTAAAAATCTTATTTTATTTATCAGTATAAATTTTAAAATATTTATGTATACGTTTTAAATTTTTGTATTGTGATCAGGCAAGATTTGTCCTAGATATTGCAAAATGGATATGTAAATGAGGCATGTTGTTGCCGCTGTTGTGTGTGTAACATTAACATGATCATATCAAAGGACTAAAGAAGGAAGAAAAAAATATAAATTTCAATATTTATAGCAAAACTTTGAACATTTTCAAAATTTAATTCAGATTAAATTTTCTTAAAAGAGGATGATAGATCCTTACATTATAAAAAAATTCAATTAATGGAAGTAAAACAGGCACATCCAATTTCATTTAAGATCAGAAATAAAACAGGATTTCTGCTATTATTTTTGCTCTTTACAATAATGTGCATCTTGTTTAACAATTTAAAGAGACATATAAATGATTATATTAGTTTGCTTGGGATGCCCTTACAAGGTACCACAAACTGGATGGCTTAAACAACAGAAATGCATGGCCTCACAGTTCTAGAAGCCAGATGTCTGAGATTCACGTCTGCTGGGTTGACTCCTTTTGAGAGCTGTGATGGAGAATCTGTTCCATGCCTCTGGCGTAGCTTGTGATGGTTTGCATCTCTGGGAAAACAGTTAATTTTATATAATAATAATATGCAAAATCCCTTCTTTAAGCTATCAGATTATAATTAGATTCATGTATTGACATGAGTGAATAATCTAGTAGTAAGGTTTATCATATTCACTGTATAAACGTTATTTAAATTTATGACTATTCTCTTCATGTATGCTATTTCACATAGGAATATTCTAAGATGCTTATAATATTATTCAATCTTAATAAAGATTTTTTTTTTGAAACTTACATTTGTGAAAACCATACTGAGTAGTTTTTAATCATGAAAAAATTAGTGTATAAATTCCATTAAACAATAATATTGTGATTTGGTACAGAGTGAAAACATTTTTGGTTTTTTTTGTTCTATATTTCACTGACAAAACCCAAAAAGAAAAAAAAAATAATTATTTTTAAAAGATTAAGCTCTAAATTAATTACTTTTACCAAGAAATAGACTTAGATATATAATTTAATTAAAACAAAAACAATTGAGTCTTTCTGTATATCCCATAGCCAGCTGCAATTATAAAGACACACACACACTCTGCTCATCATCCCTAGTCATCAGAGAAATGCAAATCAAAACCACAATGAGATACCATCTCACATCAGTTAGAATGGTGATCATTAAAAAGTCAGGAAACAACAGGTGCTGGAGAGGATATGGAGAAATAGAAACACTTTTACACTGTTGGTGGGACTGTAAATAGTTCAACCATTGTGGAAGACAGTGTGGCGATTCCTCAAGGATCTAGAACTAGAAATACCATTTGACCCAGCCATCCTTTTACTGGGTATATACCCAAAGGATTATAAATCATGCTGTTATAAAGACACATGCACATGTATGTTTATTGCGGCACTATTCACAATGGCAATGACTTGGAACCAACCCAAATGTCCACCAATGACAGACTAGATTAAGAAATTGTGGCACATATACACCATGGAATACTATACAGCCATAAAAACATATGAGTTCACGTCCTTTGTAGAGATGTAGATGTAGCTGGAAACCATCATTCTCAGCAAACTATCGCAAAAACAGAAAACCAAACACCGAATGTTCTCACTCATAGGTAGGAATTGAACAATGAGAACACTTGGGCACAGGAAGGGGAATATCACACACCGGGGCCTGTCGTGGGGTGGGGGGAGGGGGAAGGGATAGCATTAGGAGATATATCTAATGTAAATAACAAGTTAATGGGTGCAGCACACCAACATGGCACATGTATACATATGTAACAAACCTGCACATTGTGCACACATACCCTAGAACATAAAGTCTAATAATAATAAAAAAAGGCACACACACACTCACAAAAGAGAAAGAGGAGCAGAAAGACTGAAGAAAACATATCAATTTATCAGAAAATAAATATACAAGTACAATAGAAGAAAAAGGGGTAGAAAACCTTTTGAAGATTTAGAAAGGTAAGTTCATTATCACATAAAATGTCTTTCTAAAGCTCTGTTCTTCCAACTGATTTTTTCTTAAAATTTCCCTTTGTGTTCTGAATTTGCCTTTAAACCATTGCTGAAACTGTCTCAGACACTATATTTTTAATTATTTAATTCTTAGAGAATCTCCTCTGGGTGAATGCCAGGGGCAGGTATTGTTCTATAGATCGCAATGGTAATAGGCAAAGAAGTAATAATTTGAGTGTTAGATTAAAATCCAGGCCAAAGCTGCTTTACTACTCTATTTCAAATCATTTTTAAAAGCCATCATTAGATATTGTCTTTACCTATTAATATTAAAAGACTACTAGCAGTATTAAATTATGTAACAATTAGTACTTTCTGTAAACAATATTACCAATATGAACAGGGAAAACTAGTATTTAGCTTACATAGAGAGTTTGGAGTATATCACTATGTTTCTCAGAAAACATCTTATTGTTTTGTGTATGTTCTGTATACTTCTTTTTTTTTTTTTTTTTTTTTTTTTTTTTTTTTTTTTTTTTGAGACGGAGTTTCGCTCTGTCGCCCAGGCTGGAGTGCAGTGGCCGGATCTCAGCTCACTACAAGCTCCGCCTCCCGGGTTCACGCCATTCTCCTGCCTCAGCCTCCCGAGTAGCTGGGACTACAGGCGCCTGCCACCTCGCCCGGCTAGTTTTTTGTACTTTTTTAGTAGAGACGGGGTTTCACCATATTAACCAGGATGGTCTCGATCTCCTGACCTCGTGATCCGCCCGTCTCGGCCTCCCAAAGTGCTGGGATTACAGGCTTGAGCCACCGCGCCCGGCCACTTCTTTTGTTTTTTTAAAAAAAACATATCAGGAGAGAATTTTTTAATGTCTACCAGTGTGCAGCATTTACTTTTCTAAAAACTAAAAATTATATGTGTTTATAGTATGAAGCATATTTTGACATATGTATACATTGCAGAATGGCTAAATCAAGCTAATTACCTTTCCATTACCTCACAGACTGTTTTTTTGTATGTGTGTGGTAAGAACTCTTAAAATCTATTTTCTTAGCAACTTTTAAATATGTATTGTATTGTAATACATTGTTCTTAACTATAGTCACCTTGTTGGGTCTCTTGAATTTATTCCTTCTGTCAAACTGAAATTTTGTATCCTCTGACCAACAGAGAAATAGAAATATCAAAAGGATGAGTTTATGTATCACACATCATTCATCAGGTATTTTTAGAAATGGTATTATTTGAAAAATGTCTAACCATTGCTGTTAACCTCGAATCTGCTGCAATCCTAATATTACATATTTCGTCATCTTTCAATAATTGCCTAATAATCACTAAAAGGAACTGGTGTGCATGCTTTGAGTCTAATCTGTCTTTTGCCAAAAGCAGTGGCCCAAAGGCATCAGTTTCTTTAGTTCTTTGTTTGCCAGAAAACACAAAGATACAAGATAAAGCTGTGTTTAAATTAAATATCAAAGCAAATCAAAGTCACTAGATTAACAGAGACCACACAGAGTTCTTAGGGAGAAACTTTTGAAGACGGTGTCATGATAAATCCGCTAAAATATATTGACTTTGCCAGCCTTAGTCCACATGGAAGCTCTTCCATTCTGCAACCAGGCCGTTTCATGTAGAGATTAACCCAGTGATCCTGCACTTGAAAGAGAATGCTGTAGGACCTAATTTATATTCAAGCCTCACTGTTCTTTGGGGAAAGGCAGAGTAATCCATACAAATTGCCAAGTGATGAAACCACAAGCAGACATGGAAATGACAAAAATTGCCCTTGATACAACTACTTTTGGAAATAAAACCAAATGGAAATTGGTTAAAGTAAATATGCTGCTATGAACTCATTAATAATTTTTACTGAAAAGAATGTAACATTTTCATGATAATATGAAAAGCTTTGGCTGTTAAATTAATATATTTTGGCCATAGCCTCTAACTATAAGGTTGCCCAATATTTGGTGTTTGTAATTATGTTTATAGATTTACAAAAAAAATTATACATAGCAATATTTTTAAAATATTGTAATGAAGAAAAATTTCCCTTAATTAAAGTATACAATACCAATACATACTGTATCAATGTAATGTTATCGGGATTATATAATGATACTCTTCTTCTAACAGGTATGTAATGTAAGTATGCAGTATATGTTTAAAGTGTACAATATGTGTTTATGAAGTGGAATTCTGGTTGGCTGAGCAGTTAAAATAATTAATTGAAGCTATGGTCTTTCTTGGAAGCCAGTTTCTGTAAAAGGATGCAAAGTTGCCATCCTCACTATATATGTGTATTCATTTAGTCTTAGAGATTTTTTAGAGATAAACAATGGAGGAATTTTTTTTTCTTATGGAAGTTATATTCTATTAAGGGAAGAAATTGGTTTGCCTCATTTTCTTTCTACACAATTTTGGTACGTGTGGTGTATACAATTATATGTGTATATAAATAGATAAATAATGTTCAATTTCTGTATGTTATTTCATCTAACAATATTGCAACAACACCGTTTTGGACTGGGTAGCATAAATCTCAGGGCCTATTTTAAACTATTGTTTGTTACCTTTTTTGCAGCATTTACCTTTCTCAATCTGTATCATGAGGTTATTTCATCATGCCTCAGCTACAGTGCTCTACTGCTCTTTGATAACTGCTGTCTATGTCTTTGAGTCCGTAAGTATCTCTCACATTGAGGGTCAATTCAGCTGTCCTTGAAAAGGCACCACTCCACTTTCCTCTTATTCTCCAACATTATTCATATTCATCTGTACTCAAAATGCCAGTCTTTTTCAATTAGCCTTTAAATTGTCATTCCTCTCAGACAGATGCTTAGACATCATGA
Source organism: Theropithecus gelada (assembly GCF_003255815.1). Classification (NCBI taxonomy): domain Eukaryota; kingdom Metazoa; phylum Chordata; class Mammalia; order Primates; family Cercopithecidae; genus Theropithecus; species Theropithecus gelada. Next base: position 134,012,300 of record NC_037668.1, read on the forward strand.
CAATTATTTGTCTTTTTAGCTCTCAGTAGTGTGGAACTAAGACAGTGATCTTCAGATTGAGATCTTGTCCAATATAATTTGTTCATTCCCATATGTTTATTCACTAAAAAAGCAAAATTAAAATCAATAATTTTGCAAGATTAAAATGATATTCCCAACCATATAATTATACAAACATTTTAAACTGTAAATTTCTGAAATCATCTCAGTGAACACACTAAAACAATGTGCAATCCTACTATGCGAAAAAGAAAAATGATATAGAAACACCTTAAATTCCTCAAAATGAGTATTAAATATTTTAAGCAGAATCACTGAAAATATGAATGAAATTCATAACTTCTCATAATGAGGTTGAAAACAGATAAAAATGAAGATAGTGTCATTTAGTTTGATTCACATGTAGTCCTGTATATATATATTACATTACATTACATAAAACAAAATAATGAATAAAATGTATAGACATGGGGCTGGGCACTGTGGCTCACGCCTGTAACCCCAGCACTTAAGGAGGCCAAGGCAGGCGGATCACGAGGTCAGAAGATCGAGACCATCCTGGCAAACACAGTGAAACACCATCTCTACTAAAAATACAAAAAAATTAGCCGGGCGAGATGGCAGGCGCCTGCGGTCCCAGCGAGTCCAGAGGCTGAGGCAGGAGAATGGCGTGAACCCGGGAGGCGGAGCTTGCAGTGAGCAGAGATCGCGGCACTGCACTTCAGCCTGGGTGACAGAGCGAGACTCCGTCTCAAAAAAAAAAAAAAAAAAAAAAAATATATATATATATATATATACACACACACACACACACACACACACATAGACATAATATAGTGATATATATTGATTTATACGGAGCCTAATTGTTAAGTTTAAGTTCTGTTGTTTATAAAAAGAAATATGAGTAGCCTAAATCCCCATTATTCCCTGATGTTGTCTCTAAATGGAAGGGAAAGACTAACTAAATGCCTTACTTATATTTTATGTATTTCTGCCTTCCCCATCACATTTAAAATTCTGCCAAGAAACATGATGGATTTAGTTAAAGTTCTGTGCACTGATCTTAGTATGATGTGTGAGTTCATACAAGGAGTTCAATAGCCGTTCAGTGAATGAATGATAAAATGAATAAATTTGGTTATGCTTATAAGATAAACTATAATCAGTATAAATGACAAGTATTTATATGAAACATGAAAAGAAAAAATATGAGTTCATGCTGTTATAGTAAAAGTTTTATTGACAATTCACTGTGCAATTGTTTTCTGTAAAAACTCAGGATTCAAGATGTTTAGGATAGAAATAGTTGTTCCAAAATCTCACAGAGATATCTTACCTAAAGTCATGACACATAAAAAGGAAATACCTCCTGGTGTTGTTTGTGTGTAAAGTAACAAACTGGCATTTTAACACAGATGCAGGGCATTCACATAAAAGAACGTGTTTGTGTAGATGTGTCAGTAAGTTTGTGGGGGTCTTAGGAAGACATATAAAATGATAATACATTAGCCTATTTACTCAGTCCTTGATGTGATATGATTAATCAAGCTTGACTTTTATTACTTTATTACAGGAGCTTATTTTTTGGCCAAAAGAAAGAAATGGCTTATAAAACTCTAGAATCTAGATTTTTAGATACATATACCTAATCGTTTGGCAAAAATAAGACAAGGATTTTCACTAATTGCGTATGTACTTGAAAAAACAAATAATTATAGTAATTTCCTTTCTAAGTCCTGAGGAAACTAACAATGACTACAGCCACTTTTCCTTTTCTTGTATTAGCTACGGATTAAGTCCCATAGATTGAAAGTGAGACAAATAATATTATCAATTAAATGATGAAATAAATGTATATTTACATAAACTGGATTGAATTTAGTATTGAACTATGACTAAAGAAGACTTTCAAGTTTTCCAGATAATGATTCTTACCTCATCATTACAAAAACTAAACCACATTTGTGTAGGAAATCATGATTTGATTCCAATTTGTTAAATATTGAGTTATTCATTTGTGCACAAAGGTTCTAATAGCCCAAAGATGTCCTAGAAAAATCAAATCTTTATTGAGAATTTAACCCTGTTTTGAAATTTCTGACTAGGGAAACAAGAGCAAGCATATACCCAGGAATTTCAATGCACAATAATGTGACATTTGACATTCAAGAATTTATTGAACTCATAAAGCCAGAAGTCATTTTCATGACTGGTTTAGTAATTTTCTTTGAACTACATGACTATGACTATTTTTTAAAGCACTTGCAAAACCCAAGGAGCAAAATAAGAGAAAATTACCTGAAAATTGGAAAAGACTTTATTGCCAAGTAACTTATAAACTAAATAGTATAATTTTTTTGAACTCTAGTTCTTTGAAATAAGACTTCTACAACCCTTTCCAGATGTCTATATTTGCATTAGACTGGCACATAGCATTAACTCTACTTCAAGAGGTGAAACTTTGATAAATGCATGGAATTATAGCATATATTTGTTATAAGAGCAAATAGTGTACCACTAATTCATGTAATGATCATGTACACATATATTCCTAGTGGTCAGAGATAACACTAGAAAAAAAACAAATATTTTAAAAACATTTTATGAATAGTATAGAGATAATTTATTATTATTTTTTCTAGCAATGTTTTTGAAAAGTATGACAGATAAGAAGTAAACTTGAGTCAGTTTGGTGGCAATTATATAGCATAAATACAAAATATATAGTTTAAGTACATAAATTTGAAGTTAAAGTCAAAGTTATAATGAATCAATAACATTATGCTGCTAACTCTTGCTGAAAGTTAGAATAGATTTTAAAATACTGACTTACGGTTTTCATTGGAATTTCCCAACTGAATGATGACAAATAACATACTTCTTCCATATAATGAAATTTTATTGAATTATAAAATCCTTTCTTCTAGAAAGCAATGATTATGAAGTAATGTCAATTACACATTGAGTAAAAATTAAATTTGCCTTGCATATGTATTGGTTTATATGCAATTTCATTCATGACTTTTGATATATGATTATATATTATAGAGAGTATTAAATGTTTTTCTAAGTTATTTTATATTGCCTGATTATTTCAAATAAAACAATTATTTTAAATGAAAATCACATGGCTGTTTAGTTTAATAGTTGCTAAGAAAAAATACTTAAAATATTTGAATATAACCTTTCATCTTGTCAGAACAATTGCATTTGTTCTCATTATGCAATGCATAAATCACATTAATGTCTTTATTAATCCATGCAACAAGAATACTTCAATATGTTTGTTGTTTCTGTAAATGCATGTTAATATGCTTAATATTTTAACATATATACATCATAAACCTCACATATGTTTATAATTGTTATTCGTTTTATGTAAATTGAGTATTATTTTGAGAAGGAATTGTGATTTACCAGATATACACATGAATATTGTCAGTAATTTAATGTGATCAAATAAGTTCATCTTGGCCATTCTGTGTTGAGGTTCTAAGATTTCTGCCCTTGGCTTTTCCTCCTCTACCTGAACATATCCTACTTGGGAAATACTCTTACTCACATATAAAGATTCTCAATTCTTTATTTTCAGCCAAGTCTTTCTCTACATACTTCAGATACATGTATTCTAACAATATTGAAAATATCTAAAATATCCTGAATATTTTCCACTTTAAATTTCTCAAACACCTTATAATTCACTTTTCCACATTTCCACCAGCATCCACTTAAGGTCATTTTGAGAAGTACCCTCTACTGATGATTGTGGTTATTTGCCAAATATTGCCAATTCTTTGCTCTTTTAGTCAAATGTTAGACTTACATCTTCTGAATCTCTTATGGATTATTGTAACTATGTGATTATTTATGAAGCTGTTACTAATGTGAAAGTTCCTTTCAGATTTAGCATTTAATTTGTTAAGCTGTTTTAGAATTTACTTTGTTTATATTTTGCCATCCCAATTGGCAGTATTTAAGACTATGCTTACTCCATCACCCTGAAAAATTTTTCTCTTTATCTTTGATTAGTTGAGTATAAACAAAAAATTTTTACTGCTACAAGTCACTAAGATTTTGAATGTTTTATTACTACAGCATAACTCAGCTTATCCTTGAGGATGTAGACATTGGTATACAGATAGGCAATGCTTCTATAAAATAATCAATAGCTTATTATTTGGCAAGCAGATCAAAAGCTATAATTGAATGATTGAAAAATGAAATTTGTATAATGTAGTGACAAAACATTTGGTAAATTGTGAGCTACAATAGTGTTATAAGCAAATAATGTAGCAATGGAGTAATAGAGAACAGAAGAAGTTAGAAAATAGAATGTTACCAGCCTTTGCTTCTCATGATTGGCTACACTTCACAAGATACTACAAGGAAGAAATTAACATATGAAATAATTGGCTGTCGTTATAAAAAGGAATAAAAAGAAAGAGAAGCCAAAATTTGGCAACCAGATGTGTTGGAAAACACAACTACTTCTTGTCTCCAATGTGTAAAATATACAACTAAGAAGGTTTTGAGCAAAAACTCCTGCTTAGAACTTACTATTCTGCATAAATAAAATAAAAAGTATAGTAGTTACACTCGTATACTCATTGCAGAAACACCTTAATTGTCTGAGGTGATGTCCAGTAATTCTTTCAGATGAAAGATTTATCGCTTTCCTTCTTAAGACTGATAGGGCTAACACATCATAATTTTTTCAAAGATATGAAGAGGCAAGTCTCCAAACAATAAGCCAAAATCACAACAAAATATCCAAAAGTCTATGTGAAATTATTGGCACATAAAACTCATTAAAGTTTAAAAGTAGGAAGCTAAGTATGTGTAGGTGCCAAAGAATCCATCAATATGGATTAAAACAGTTTGTGACATTTTAGAATGTAAAACATCCCTTGGACCAACCTTTTGGGCATGAAGTTATTCCTAGAATTAATTTAAAGAATAGGATTATCACCCTGACACCGGAGAATACGGCTTAATAGTAAAGGAACTGGATGAGACTTCTGTTTGTTTCTCATAAAGAGTGGGAAAATGGGTTTTGAGTGTGGGAAGGAGTGTAAATGAGGTTTTTGATAGCCAGAAAGGAGAACTCTAGTAGTCATTTGTGCTGTTTACAACATTTTTATTTCTTTTCCGTTTTGAAGAAAATACTATAATTTTATTTCTGGTCCTGCTTGTGATTATGTGGGAACATTTGAGTAGTTGTGGCCAATGAGATAAAATCACAAGTGATACATAATACTTCCACATCAGACATTTGCTTGACAGGTCAAACCTTAGGAATAACATCCTCAGGAATGGCACTAATAATATTTGATTGAGCCTTCTCCATCAGTTTTGTTGTTGGAACCTTATTAGGACACTGCCCCTTCCCACTCACTATTGACTTTCAATGGACATGCAACATAAGAAAAAAATACAATATTGTTGCTTTATATCATTAAGACTTGAGAGTGTCTAAACTAAGGCATGACCAAACTTTTGGTGAATGATGCATGGAAGTGTGTACTTTGGTAAATTTTCCATTCCAAGGGAGATCAATCCCTGAAAGTCCCAAGAAGACTATGAAAATTAAAGCCTCATGTGGCATTACATGTTGTAAAGAAAATGAACTAGGATAACAAGATTCCTCATGTTTAGTTCACAGATATGGTCCAGTGGCCTACTATGTCCAACGTGACAAATGACTTTTCTGGTATTACTAGGAAAGACAGATTTAGGAAAGTCTAGGATTTATAGACTGAGGTAATCCAGATTGTAATAGAATAATCAGTCACATCCTAGAATAGTCATTGTGATTTGGTAGCTGATATGGTTTAGCTCTGTGTCCCCACCCAAATCTCACCTTAAATTGTAATAATCCCCATGTGTCAAGGGTGGGACTAAGTGGAGATAACTGAATCATAGGGACAGTTTCCCACATGCTGTTCTCAGGATAGTGAGTTCTCACAAGATCTGATGATTTTATAAGGGACCTCCTCCACCACTCAGCACTTCTGTCTCCTGCCTCCATGTGAAGAAGGATGTGTTTGCTTTCCTTTCCACCATTATTGTAAGTTTCATGAAGCCTCCCCAGCAATGTGGAACTGTGAGTAAATTAAAATAATTTCCCTTATAAATTACCCAGTCTCAGGTATTTCTTCATAGCAGCATGAGAACAGACTAATACAGTAAATTGGAACTAAAAGGGTGAGGTGCTTCTATAAAGATATCTGAAAATGTGGCAGTGAATTGGGAACTGGGTAACAGCTAGAGGATGGAACAGTTTGGGGGCTCAGAAGAAAACAGGAAGATGTGGGAAAGTTTGGAACTTCCTAGAGACTTGTCGAATGGCTTTGACCAAAATGCTGATAGTGACATGAACAATGAAGTCCAGGATGATGTGGTCTCAGATAGAGATGAAAAACTTATTGAGAACTAGAGCAAAGGTGACACTTGCTATGCATTAGCAGGGAGACTGGCAGCATTTCACCCCTCCCATGGGAGGTCTGTGGAACTTTGAACTTCAGAGAGATGATTTAGGGTGTCTAGCAGAAGAAATTTCTAAGTATCAAAGCATTCAAGAGGAAGCAGAACATAAAAGTTTGGAAATTTTGTACCTGAGGATGCAATAGAAAAGATCACCTCAGTTTCTGGTGATAAATTTAAGCCCGATGAAGAAATTTGCATAACTAAAGAGAAGCTAGGGCCAGGCATGGTGGTTCACGCCTGTAATCCCAGAACTTCGGGAGGCCGAGGCGGGTGGATCACGAGGTCAGGAGATCGAGACCATTCTGGCTAACACATTGAAACCCCGTCTCTACTAAAAATACAAAAAAATTAGCTGGGCATGGTGGTGGGCACCTGTAGTCCCCACTACTTGGGAGGCTGAGGCAGGAGAATGGCGTGAACCTGGGAGGTGGAGTTTGCAGTGAGCAGAGATCACGCCACTGCACTCCAACCTGTGCAAAAGAGTGAGACTCTGTCTCCAAAAAAAAAAAAAAAAAAAAAAAAAGAGGAACTAAACGTTAATCACCAAATCAATGGGGAAAATGACTCCAGGGCATATCACAGACCTTCATAGCAGCCCCTTCCAACATAAGCCCAGAGGCCTTGGAGGGAAAAATGATTTCTTGGGCTGGGACCAGGGCCACCCTGCTCTGTGTAGCTTCTGGATATAGTGCACTGCATCCCAGTTGCTTCATCTCTAGCTGTGGCTAAAAGGGACCAAGATACCACTTGGGCCATTGCCTCAGAGAGTGCAGTGCCAGTCTTGGTGACTGGCAACTTCCACATAGTGTTGAGCCTGTGGGCACACAGAAGACAAGAATTGAGGTTTTGGAATCTCTGCCTAAATTTCAAAAGATGTATGTAAACACCTGGATGTACGGGCAGAATTTTGCTGCAGTGGTGGAGCCCTCATGGAGATCCTCTGCTAGGGCAGTGCAGAAGGAAAATGTGGGGATGGAGCCCCTACAGATTCTCCACACTGAGGCACTGCCTGGTGGAGCTGTGAGAAGAGGGTAACCAACCTCCAGACCCGGAATTGTAGATCCACCTACAGCTTGAACTGTGTGTCTGGAAAAGTCACAGACACCCAATGCCAGCTGTGAAAGCAGAGGAAATGGGCGCTCTACCCTGCAAAGTCACAGGTATGGAGCTGCCCAAGGCCATGGAAGCCCACCTCTTGCATGAACAATGGAGTCAAAGGAGATCGTTTTGGAACTTCAAGGTTTAATTACTGCTCTACTGGATTTTGAACTTTCATAGGGCCTGTGTCCCTTTTGTTTTGACCAATTTCTCCCATTTGGAATGGGTATATTTACCAATTGCCTGTAACCCAGTTGTATCTAGGAAGTGACTAATTGCTTTTGATTTTGCAGGTTGATAGATGAAAAGGACTTGCCTTCTCTCAGATGAGACTTTGAACTTGAACTTTTAAGTTAATGCTGGAATGATTTAAGAATTCAAGGGATGGTGGGAAGGGTATTATTGTGTTTTGAAATGTGAGAACTTGAGACTTGCAAGGGGCCAGGGATGAAATGATATGGTTTGTCTGTGTCCCCACCCAAATCTCACTTTGAATTGTAATAATCCCCACATGTCAAGGGTGGGACCAGGTGGAGATAATTGAATCATGTGGACAGTTTCCCCTATGATGTTTTCATGATAGTGAATGAGTTCTCACAAGATCTGATCATTTTATAAGGGACTTCTCCCTTTGCTTGGCACTTCTGTCTACTGAAGCCATGTGAAAAAGGATGTGTTTGCTTCTGCTTCCACCATGATTGTAAGGTTCCTGAGACTGCCCCAGCCATGTGGAACTGTGAGTCAATTAAACCTATTTCCTTTATAAGTTACTCAGTCTCAGGTATTTCTTCATAGCAGTGTGAGAACAGATTAATACAGCAATCTAAGGCTTGAGGCCTTCCATATCACAGTTAGGAGGAGGAATTAATTTTTTCTTCCTAAAGATAATGTAAATTACAGAATATAATTATAAAACTGGCATGGGCCTGATCTAAGATTAACCATTTATCTAAAATTTATCAGTAAGAATAAATAGCCTAATTTTTAATATATTTTTGTAAGAAAATAAATTCAAATGGCTGTAAAAGTGTTCCAAAGCTACAGGCATATCTACTAGAAAAGTGTCCTACTTTCTTGGTATAACCTTAAGTGAATTCTAGATTAAAAAGAAAAAATATCTTCGAGAATAGACTAACAGGAAATCATAGAAGTTTGACCAAATTAAAATAGTATTCTCACTCTTAGCAGTATTGTTTTTCATTGCAATACATTTAAAAGCAAAATAAGATAGAAAAAAAAAGCATGAGTCTGATGGATAAGGTAGCATTTTGCAGTTTCATCCTTTACTCTGGTTAAGGAACAAAATGACAAGAAAGTCTCAATTGCCTTGTAACAGGAAAGATAGGATCCTGGATTATTTTGAAAACTTTGAGAGAGCAAAAAGTCAGACAGCCTTTTCTCACATTTTTGCTTGAGGAAATATCATATCTTATTAGTTGACTGTCCATAATGTGGAACCAGTTTTGACTAAAGATCCTCACTAGCATCTTGGCCATTATTATTTATGCTGATAAAGAAAATGAACAGCAAGTTCTCTTAACCTGAATATATTTTAGCTTCTTTTCAATAGTAGTTTGTATAAGCTCCTACGTGGTTTAAATAGCATGAACAGTATGATTCTATGCATTCATTTGCCATGAATTTGACATATTTTTAAAAATATTGTAGATTTGAGATCAATTTGCAGGACACTAGAATAAAACTCTTAGCTAAGCTGATATTCTTCTACACAAACAGATCATATTTTTCCAAGTTGGGGAACTATGGAAGGGTTGAGATATTTTTCTGTGTAGTGTCTTGTGGACGGCTCATATGATGGCAGTTAATGAAGAGGCGTTTCCTGCAAGAAAGGTACTAACTTCTCTACAGTGCCAAGTTTCAGTGCTCTATGTTTTCTTAAATAAATAAATAAACAAACACAAACATATTTCCAATTTATAGAATGGTAAAATCCAAAGCAGAAATTATAAAGGCACGCTCTTTGTGGGTATTCAGGATTGATAGTCATTCAGGTGGTGGACACAGAGTCCTGGCAACAGAAAATAATTTAAAACTCTAAAGACCAAATGGTGCATGTGTGAAACAAGCTTAAACAACAAAATGAAAAGTAAAAACATTGGCTAGCAAAACAGTCTCAGGATTCAAGATTCCTTTTTAGAGAAACAGAATGTTTGGTTTAGCCTTGAAATTATTTGTCTTTTCACAAGAAGATGAAATATAACCTTTGATTTCCAAATCTCCCAACTACCTAGACTGAAAGTTAATGTGTTGCACTATCTGAGCAAATTTCTCTGAAATGTATTCCACTTCATAAAATGACATTGTTAGAATTCTTAAAATTAAAAATAGGCATGCACAGTATTTACAGATTATATATCATGTGTATTTATTATACAGCTAAACACATCAGAGACAATTTTAACTAATAACCATTTGGGATACCCAATTTTAATACCTAATTTCTACAGGAAATTAATTCTTTACAAATATGTGACGAGTTTAATTTACAGCATTAAAATATCTGGCTTTTTGTAGGCAAAGATTATGTTTCAGTATAATGAAATATACTGAATATACTGAAATTATACATACATATATTGGGCTGATAGAGTTTGAAGTATATTGAATTTAAATATACTGAATATTCTGTATAAATATTTATATATATTTACAGGTATATTTTGGTATATTAAGTATATTTGTATGTTTATATTATAAATATCCAGTTATATATACACATACATAAATCAGGTTAATATAAAGTATATTGAATTGAAATATGCTAATTGAAATATACTAAATATACTGAAACATATAAATTAATATATTTGTGTGTGTGTGGCTAATGAAGTTCGTATGTGTTCAGGGCAGAAGTCTGTCAAATATAGATACTAGACTCTTTCCATCTGAATCAAAATTTGCTAGAATATTCATTCAATAATTCAGTAACACTTTCATCTTTATAAATCAACTCTATTTTAATTTCATTTTGAGGCATTCTCAGAATAAATAGTATAACATATTTTAAAATATACTATTTATGTATTAGGGAGTTCAAAAACAAAATTAAGATATGTCAGTCAATTTATTCACTTAAAAAATGCTTATAAAGAGGCTAGGCACTGATATGATTCTAGGAAATTCCTTCTCAATAAGAAAGACATAAAATCTGTCCTACTGGAACTCACAGTCTACTGGAAGAGACAGGGAAAAATATGTAAGTTAATAAAAAATTACACAAATATATTTATTTGTGATTGGTTAAGAGATACATCACCAGAAACTTTCATGATCTAGAAGTTTATTTAAAGATTTCTTAAGGAAGATTGTATGTATTTTGGGAAGTCTGAGAATGGACTTTTTGACAAAGTAATGTGGAGTGTACCAGAAAAAGTCTATCATACATCAAGCACTTATTGTAAAAGGGACATTGAAAGATACACCTGAAGAATAGTTAGTGAATGGAGAGCAGCCCAAGTTGAATCTAGAGATAGGGAGGCAGCAGGTCATATAGAATATTGACAAAAACACAACAAACACATACACATAATTACTTATATGAATAAATATAATGCAAATAAGCATATTCATGGATGCCTATTAATTATAGGTAAAACCCTACACTTCTTCCAATGTTGACATTATCAAAAAAAAAAAAAAAGGTCTGTTTTTAGAAATAAAATAAATCATGACCATTGATATGGTTTGGCTGTGTCCTCACCCAAATCTCATCTTGAATTGTAGTTCCCGTAAACCCCATGTGTCGTGGGAGGGGCCAGGTGGGAGGTTATTTAATCATGGGGGTGGTTACCCTCATACTGTTCTCATAATAGTGAGTGATTTCTCACAATATCTGATGATTTTACAAGGGGCTTTCTCCACTTTTACTTGGCACTTCTTCCTGAAGTGAAGGAGGACATGTTTGCTTCCCCTTTTGCTATAATTGTAAGTTTCCTGAGGCCTCCCCAGCCGTGCTGAACCGTGAGTCAATTAAACCTCTTTCCTTTATAAATCACCATTCTTGGGTATATCTTTACTAGCAGGATGAGAAGAGACTAATACAGTCAATTTTTACCTCAGGCTGTAAAGATACCTGAAAATGTGGATGTGAGGTTGGAACTGGGTAACAGGCAGAGGTTACAACCATTTGGAAAGCTCAGAAGAAAACAGGAAAATGTGGGAACATTTGGAACTTCCTAGAGACTTGGAGTGCTAGAAGACAAGAAGATGTGGGAAAGTTTGGAACTTCCTACAGACTTGGAGGGCTCAGAAGACAGGAGGATGGGGAAATTTGGAATTTCCTAGAGAATCGGAGGGCTCAGAACACAGGAACATGGGGAAATTTGGAACTTCCTAGGGAACTGGAGGGCTTAGAAGAGAGGAACATGGGGAAATTTTGAACTTTACCCTAGAGACTTTGAGGGCTCAGAAGACAGGAACATGGGAAAATTTGGAACTTCCTAGGGACTTGCAGGGTTCAGAAGATAGGAAGATGTGGGAAAGTTTGGAACTTCCTAGAGACTTGGTAAATGACTTTGACCACAATGCTGATAGTGATATGGATGACAAAATCCAGGCTGAGGTGGCCTCAGATGGAGATGAGGAACTTTATGGGAATTAGAGTAAAGGTCACTCTTGCTATACAAAGAGACTGGCAACATTTTTTGACTACCTTGAAGACATGTGAAACTTTGAACTTGAGAGAGATGATTTAGGGTATCCGGTGGAAGAAACTTCAAAGAGGCAAAGTGATCAAGAGAAAGCAGAGCATAATAGTTTGGAAAATTTGCAGCCTGATAATGTGATAGAAAACAAAACCCCATTTCCTGGGGATAAATTAAAGCCTGATGAAGAAATTTAGTAATGAGGAGCCAAATGTTAATCACCAAGGCAATGTGGCAATTTCCTTCAATGCTTGATCTGTCGATGGTGTTTATCCTGAAGAGATGTTAGATTTTTATCAAAAGTTTTTTCTGCATCCATTGAGATGATAGTATGTTTTTGGTTTCTAATTTTGCTTATGTGGTGAATCACAGTTATTCACCTTGTAACTATGTTGAGTCAACCTTATATTTTAGGAATAAAGCCTACTTGATCATGTGGAAGTAACTTTTTGATGTGTTGCTGGATTCTATTTGCTTATATTTTGTTGGAGATTTTTGGGTCTATGTTTATTCAGGATATTGACCTGATGTTTTCTTTCTTCATTGTATCTCTGCAAGATTTTGGCATTAGGCTCATGTTGGCTTCAAAGAATGATATGGGAGGAAGGTCCTATTCTGTGATTTTTCTTGGAATATTTTCATATTATTCTTTGTGTGTATGGTAGAATTAGCCACAAACAGTATTCTTTGTATGTATGGTACAATTATTCTTCATATATATGGTAGAATTTAGCTGTGTATCTGTCTGGCCCAGCGTTTTTTGTTTTATTTTGTTTTGGTTTGGTTTGGTTTGGTGTTTTTTTTTTTTTTTTTTTTTTGGTTGAGTTTTTGTTTTGTTTTATTACTGATTCAATTTCAGAGTTCAATATTGGTCGATTCAGGGTTTCAGTATCATCCTGATTCGATCTTCAGGAACTGTGTGCTTCCATAAATGTATCCCTTTCCTCTAGATTTTCTAATTTGTGTGCATACAGTTATTCATAATATTCTCTGGGGATTTTTTTTTTAATATTTCTATAGGATCAGTTGTAGTGTCTTCTTTGTCATTTCTGATTGCACCTATTTCAATATATTCCTTTTACCTTCGTTAACCTAGCTAGTGGTCTATCAATATGATTGATTTTTTTCAAAGAACAAAGTCTTAGTTTTATCAAGCTTTTGTATAGATTTGTAGATCTTAATTTAATCAAAAATTCTCTGATTTATTTATTTTCTCCTGCTAGTTAAGATGTGGTTTTGTTCATTCTTTTCTTTCTAGTTCTTTTATGTGAAAAGTTAGATTATCAGTTTCAGATCTTTCTAACTTCTTGAAGAAGGTCTTTTAAGGCTATAAACTTTCCTCTTAGCACTGCTTTGGTTGCATCCCAAAGATTTTGGTAATTTCTGTCTCAATTTTTATTAGTTTAAATTTTTTTTATTAATCTTTTATTTCAGTGTTCACTCAGGAGTTATTCAAGACAAAGTTGTTTAATTTCCATGTATGTGTGTACTTTTGAGAGATGTTCTTGATATTGGCTTCCATATTTATTGCATTGTGGTCCAAGAGTGTACTTGGTATAATTTCATTTTTTAAAATTTATTGAGATTTGCATTAGGACCTAGAATGTAGTAAACCTAAAAATATGTCCTATGTGCATATGAAAAGTAAGTCCAATTAGTCAAGTGTCAAAATTAAGTCCAGAGGTTCCTTGTCAGTTTAGTGCTTTGATGATATAAGTACCAATGTCATTTTTTGCAGAACTGGAAAAACCTATTATAAAATACATACGAAATCAAAATAGAGCCTGAATATCTAAAGTGATCCTAACCAAAAAGAAAGCTGAAGGCATCACATTACCTAATTTAAAACTATACTATAAGACTACAATAAGTAAAACAGCAAGGTATTGGTTGAATAAACAAAACAAAACACAACACCCCAGAAAACCACACACATCAACCAGTGGAACAGAATAGAAAACTCAGAAATGAAGCTGCACACCTATAGCCACCTGATTTTTGTCTATTCTGACAAAGGCAAGCAATAGAAAAAGAACTCTCTATTCAATAAAGGATGCTGGAATAACTACATAGCTACATACAGAAGACTGAAACTAGACGCTTACATTTTACCATATACAAAAATTAATTCAAGATGGAGTAAAGCTCTAAATGTAAAACCTCAAACTATAAAAAAAATTGTAGAAGAAAACTCAGGAGAGACCCTTAATGACATCAACTTTGGCAAATAATTTATGGCCAAGTTTTCAAAAGTGATTTTAATAAAAACAAAAATTGGCAAGTGGGACCTAATTAAACTAAAGAGCTTCTGCATAGCAAATGAAACTATCAGGAGGTTAAACAGACAACCTTCAGAAATGAAGAAAATATTCACAATCTATGCATCTGACAGAAGCTTAATATTCAGAATCTATAAGGTACTTAAACTAATCATTTAGCAAAACCACATAGCCCCATTAAAGAATGGTAAATATATCAACAGACACTCTTTATAAGAGTATATAAAAGCTGCCAACAAACAAATGGAAAAAATGCTCATCATCAGAGAAATGCAAATCAAAACCACAATGAGATACCATCTCACACCAGACAGAATGGCTATTACTAAGATATTAAAAAACAACATTTCTGAGGCTGTGGACAAAAGGGGGTACTTATACACTATTACATTATTGGCAGGATTGTAAAATAGTTTAGCCACTGTAGAAGCAGTCTGCGGTTTTCTAAAAAAAAAAAAAAAAAACAAAAAAAAACAAAAAAAAACCTTAAAACAGAGCTATTATTTGACCCAGTAATATCACTATTGGATATATACTCAAAGAACTATAAATCATTATACCAAAAACACACATGCACTTGTATGTTGATTACCACACTATTCACAATAGCAAAAACATGGAATCAACCTAGGTGCCCATAAATAGTGGATTGGATAAATAAAATGTAGTTCATACACACCATGAAATACTATGCAGCTAAAAAGAATGAAATCATGTTCTTTGCAGCAACATGGATGGAGCCAGAAATGATAATTCTAAGCAAGTTAATGCAGAAACAAAAAGTCAATTGCTACATGCTCTCAGTTGTAAGTGGGAGCTATATACTGAACACACATGGACATATACATGGGAACAATAGACACTGAAGACTACTGGTGGGGAAGAAAGGAGGGTATATGTTGAAATATTACCTATTGGGTACTAGGCTCACTACTTGGGTCCAATATCCTCATGTAATAATCCTACACATGTACTCCCTCTATTTAAAATAACAGCTGAAATTAAAAAACATAAAGTGCTAGGTTCCCTTTGGTGCATCTACCTCTGTTTCCAATGAGATTGGGGAGCTGTAGACTTGTTTCTCTTCAGAAACGCTGGTCTGTGAAGATGTAGTTATCTTAAACTAGTGGGGGAAACAAAACCCATATTGAAGTTCCTACTTAGATGTCTCTATCCCTCTAGGTTAAATAGGGCTATGTGTGTGTACATACATTAGTGTCCACACAGACATGAATTTGAGGATAAAGTCCTCTGCCTGTACTTATTTGATGTATATCTCACTTCTTTCCACTTTACGAAGTATCACAGACAGAAGAAAGGTGAAGGTGGAGATATCCTCTATGCGAGAATTCAATTTCTCTACATTAAAAAAAAAAAAATCTATGTTTTTCAAATACAAATGTGAAGTAGCTTTTGTGATAATAAGCCAATTTCTTTTCTAAGATGGAATACAATAACCCAATGTTCAGGTTTCTGGTGTAAAATATGCTCAAGCAAAAATTTACAATAAGCATTAATCTAACATGAGATTTAAAAGAAGTCCCTCTAACCAGCCTTCTCAAATAGGCTTATAATCAGTGGAGACATCTATGTCTCATTTTTCTGAAGTGCAAATTTACAAGTATATGTTAGTTAAGTATATATTCATTTCAAATCAGCATTGTTTCAATCACAATTATTGTTTATTTTCTATTTTTGGTGGTATTATTATTTATTCATCCTATGAATAATATTGATATCTGACATGTGCTACAAATGCTGAATCCTGTCTCCATATTGAGTTATGTTTACTCATATCTTCTGCATAGTCTCTCTGCATTGAAAATCTTCTGGTTAGCTGAGATATTTGATCTTGAGTTTGTGTCTCTTTTCTTACCATTTATTTTAAGTTCAGGGGTACATGTGCAGGTTTGTTATATAGGTAAATGTTTTTCTTGGGTGTTTGTTGTACAACTTATTTCATCATTCATGTATTAAGTCCAGTACCCATTAGTTATTTTTTCTTATCCTCGCCTTCCTCCCACCCTGCACCCTCCAAAAGGCCCTAGTGTGTGTTATCTCCCTTTTTGTGTCCATGTGTTCTCCTCATTTAGCTCCCATTTATTTTCTCAATACTATTTGAATCTCCACGATAAATTATAAACTATTACTTGTTTACTTTGTTTTGCTTTTTGCATATACCGGATGTCTAACGTACATTTTCTAAATATTTCCAAATGTAACTCATTTATACAATTTTTCATATATAGTGTATTCATGTTCCTAGCTAGTTTTCATTCTGAGGGCTATTCTTATGTGTATTTTGGGGAATATTGTGTGCTATATAAGCCTCACGGCATTATTTTAGATCTATGTAAAATAATAAATCATAATAAATAATATATTATGGTTTAGTCACAATTTCTCTTCACTCTTGAATAAATTGTTCCTTTGAAAAAAATAAAAAGACATGAAAAGATAGAGAAGTAGTGAAGGGAAGTGAAATAATCAGTGGGTTCTATATGTACAAGTTGTTTTGATAAGGTTTTAAAGACTGAAAATTGGGTATACCGAAATGATAAAGAATTATACTGTGTATGGCTTCATCAAATTATTCACATGGCATAAAGACTATCATATTTTTATGACCAGAAATGTGTCAGAAAGTGCATCTATTGCTAGAGAAAAATTCAACTGGCACTTCATCAGGCCAATTGATCAATACAGTTGCTTCTATAAGTGAATTACGGTTGTAAGAGGTATAAAATTTTCTAAAAATGTATCTTTCCAGTGAATTAGAAAGCTCTTCAAAGTGTCTATTATTTGATCTGGGTCTCAAAATACAAACAAGTATTCATTAAGACATCAGCAAAGGAATTTACCTGTGTAGAGTAATACTAACCATCCTTCATTGAGCACTCACCATGTGCTACACATCATTCTAAGAACTTTATTTACAAAAACTTACTTCCTTCTCAAGACCCTATGAAGTATGGAATGGTATTATCTGAATATTTCCTGAATAACAAAATGTTGAATTAACTTGTTTTAACTAGAAAGTGGTCAAGTACAAAATCAAAAAGTGCTTTATGTCATTGTGGAATGGTAAGCATCTCAGAATGGTTAAGGTACACAGAAATACAGATTATAACATTTTTAATATTTGAACTGTATATTATATTTTACATAGAGCCTACCACTGCACATTGAACATAGCAGATGCTTAATACATTTAAATTAAGCTGAAATTAATAATTACATTTATTACTATTTATTATGAATTACATTTTAATAGTACTTTTAAGAGGAAGGTAAAAAGAACAGAAAAGTATTTTAAATGGCAGTGGATACAGTATCAGTAAATTCTTAAGATAGGCAGCATTATTCAGAAAAGTGTTAAGCTGTAAGCTCAGCAGTCCGCCATAATAATTATAAACCCAGCTCTGTGACTTACTACATGTGTGGCTTTGTAGAAGTTTCTTTATTTTCACTCTTCTTCAGCTTCCTTATCTCTAAAATAGAACAGTGATTATACTTAACTCAGCGTTTTGGTGAGGATTAATTAGCATGCATACAGTTTTTGTAGCAGTGCATAGAACATTCAAAATGCTCAATAAATGTTGATTATGAAGACAATGATGGATATGATGGTTCTGAAGATACAAAAAACATTAAAATGTAAACATTGTTTTTTACCTTTATACACTACAGCTAAATAACTTTCTGTGATACATTTCACTCTATAATCAGAAATTCTAGTTTCATAGTTGCGCTTTCCTTCTGCTATTCACCAGTGCTAATCTCATTTCATTTCAGATATATTTCTTTGTCTATCATTGTTTTCGCAATATTCACACACTACGTGTGTCTAGTCTCCACTTAAAATTCAAGCTCATAAAAGCTGGGGCCTATGCCTCATGTTCCTTTTGCAACCACAAATCATGTTACATGTCTAATAGGTGCTTAATAATAATAAACAATCAATTAATAAGGAATATGCCCAGCATTTGTCTGACTGCTTGATCATTTCAGGTCATCTCAGGTGATGAAATAGGATGCAAATAAATGAACTTTGTGGTTTAAACAGTGTGACTTTACATATGTCTCCAGAGAAAAACTTGTGTGAATTTTATATATCCTAAAAAATCAGGCCAACTGATACTTATTTCTAAATAGCACAAAATTTAAGCCCTCGTCTCAAACTCCTGACCTCAGGTTATCCACCCGCCTCGGTCTCCCAAAGTGCTGGGATTATAGGCGTGAGCCACCACACCTAGCCTTCTATTTATTTTTATTTATTTTTTTAAACCTATCAGAGGACTTGATTTCTACCTCAGAATTGTCTGAAGGATTAAATAAAATGATTCAACTTGAAAGGTTACTATCAGGCCTGTCAAATAGTAGGTATTCAGTATAACTGTTGTTATTAATATAATTATTATTATAATAATTTTACATGCGATAAAAATGCCCTCTCCAATGCCCAAAGATAGACAACTGTCTCATCTTCTGCATAACTCCAAGGTGATGTCATGGGGCAGTGGTTCTCTGAATCTAGGATGCTCAATATGATGTCTTCAACTCAGGTGTGGTTGTAATTTATCATGGTCCAGAAATTCTGAGCTAAACAATAAATTTAACCACACATAACACCTCCAACATACGATTATAGTGAAAGGCCAGCAAAAACAGCAACAAACAAAAGGGCAGGACAATTATAGTAACAAATATAACTTGACAGTGAAAAAAGAGACACAGCACACAATGTTTGGGGTTTTGTAGTAAATCTCATGTCTACCCGATGTGGGGAATTGACTTCTCCCAGACCTGGCAATGGCGTACATTCTGGATTCCATATATGGTTACTTCTTTTTCTATTCTCTGAAACAACCTATTTTGCACAGTTTATCAATAGCCACATCTGAGAGAGGAGAAGTGGGAACTATAACTCATTAGCAGAGCTTGTCTGTTTAAGAACCAGGGACTTCTGTTGGAGAGAGCTATTTATTAGGCATATGTTATCAGGCTGAAAAAAATATCTGGAAGTATAACTCCCTTAAAACTCAGAAACATACCATTCATTTTAATTACTAGAATCTGTAGAAACAACAAATACAAATTTGGCCACTTTGTAATAGGCCATGTTCTAAAATCTACTTTTCCCGATAGTAATATAGCCACTTCAGCCTTTTAAAAATTAAATGTTTTTAAGTTATATTTTTACATATTTTAACTTTAACCTACTTTTTTAATAATTAATATGAACTTATTTTAGACAGCACGTAGTTGTGTCTTCATTTTTATAATTAATCACTCCAAAATTTGTCATATCCCTCTCTACTGCCTCTCTCCACCCGTTCTGATCACTGACAAGTATTGATAAGCTTTCAGTTGCTTTAAATTAGTTTGTGTTTTCTGTAATTTCATATAAATAGAACCATATAATATGTACTCTATTTATCTAACATCTTCAACTCAGCATAATTATTTTGAGATTTATCCACTTTGTTGCATACTTAAATAGTTCATTCCTTTTTATTGCTGGGTATTCCATTGTATGCATATGCCACAATTTATTTATCCATTTGCTTCTTAATATATTTTTGGGCTGCTTTCAGGTTTTGACTATCACAAATAAAGTTGCTATGAACATTCACATACAAGTCTTTGTATGAACATCTGCTTTATCTTCTCTCTGGAAAATATTAAGTAGTGGAAAAATTGAATAATAGAGTTGAAATGTGTTTCACTTTTTAAAAACTGTCAACATATTTCCTGTTCCACCAGAGCAGTGTAATGAGACTTTCAGTTGGTCCACATCCTCAGCAGTGCTTGCCATTTTTAGTGCTTCTAGTTTTAGAGTTTCTTATAAGTTTGCAGTAATATTTTGTTTTGGTGTTATAGTTTGCATATCCCTCACGGCTAATAACGTGGAGAATGTTTTAGTGTTCTTATGTGTCATCCTTTAATCTTCTTTAAATTTGTTCCTCATTTAATTTTATTTGCTATTTGCATATCTTCTTGTTAATTTTATACTATTTATTACTAGGATAGTGGCTATAATTAACAAATAAAGTCAACTGGCATTGGAGTTTTCTCTTTTGGAGCATTTTTAACAATGAATTTAATTTTTGAATACATGTATAAATATAAGGCTATCCATGTAATTTCCTTTTCAGTGAACTTTACAGTTGGTATCTTTCCAGGAATTTTACTTATTGTATCTAAGGTGGTAAGTATATTTACATAAAGTACTTTTTATATAGCATTCTACATATTTTTAAGATATAGTAAGGGTGTATATCATTAATAAAGTTACCTTTCTCATTACTGATATCAATAATTTATGATTTTACTCTTTATTCATGATGACTTTGGCTAAAGACATCAATTTTACTAAGCTCAATGATATAGCTTTTACTTTTACTAATTTTCTCTATTTTTATATTTTTTAATTCATTAATTTTAACTCTAATTTTTATTTCTTAGTTTGGATTAATTTGTTACTTTTTTTTTAATATCCAAAGGTCAAAGCTGAGATTATTTGCTTCTCTATTTATTTTTACTGTAAAATGACAAATTACTGTTGTATACAGTTATGGGAAAAAGTGATGTTTGATTTATGAAAAAAATAAAGAATAATTATGCTAAGCTAATTAATATATCATCACCTCAAATACTTATAACTGTTTATAGTAAGAACATTTGAAATTTACTCTCAGCAATTTTGAAATAGACAATACATTATTGTCTACATTTACCAGTCTGTGCAAGATCTCAAAAATAAATGTATTCTTCCTATTGAACTGAAACTTTGTAACTTGTGACCATTATCTTCTCATTTCCTCCAACCTCCAGCCTATGCTTCCTGCTCCTATGACGTTGATTGTTTTAGATTTCACACACAAGTGAGAACATATAATATCTGTCTTTCTGAGCATGGCTTATTTCACTTAGCATAGTATTCTCCAATTCTAAACATGTAGTTCCAAATGACAATTTTTTTTTCTTTTTCATGGCTAACTAGCATTCCATTGTGTATAAGCTCCATATTTTATTTATCCATTTGTCTCTTGATAGACACTTCAATCATTTACTTAAAGGAATACTCAACATTTGCATCAAATGTATAAAAGTGCTGCAAAAAACATGGGAGTACAGACATTTCTAGTACATGGGTTTGTGCTATTTATTTAATTTTAAACACTGCTTAAGCCATACTTCTCAAATTTCATAAGTTGTATATTTTTACTCAATTAAAATACTTTTGATTTATAAGATTTTCTTTGACCCAGTTATTCAGAATTGTGTTGTTTTGTTTGTAAATACATGAGAGATATTTCTGAAATACTCCAATTATTTATTTGAAATTTAATTTCATCTTTGTCAGAGTATATATTTTATGATTTGCAATTTTAAAATTAATTGAGACTTTTTTGCTTCATCTTATATATTGGGATGTATGTATGTATATATGTATTCATTTAAATTTTTACACATTAAAATTTGTCATGTTGACTTTTTTAAAGGCGCAATTCAATAGGGTTAAGAACATTCACACTGTTGTGCAACCAATGAGATGTTTCTCAGCTTGCAGAACTGAAGCCTTAAACCAATTAAACAATTAAACAATTCCTCATTCACACCCATCTCCCAACTACTATTCTACTTTCTGTCTCTATGAATTTGACTACTCGAGATATTTCATATAAGTCATATAATTGTTGTAATTTTATGACTAGCTTATTTCACTTAGTCTAATGTCCTCAGGTTTTATCCATGTTGTAACCATAGCATGGGTCAGCATTTCCTTTATTTTGAAGTATGAATAATATTCCATTGTATGTATATACCATAATTTGTGTATCTATTCATTAATCGTAGATATTTGTATTACTTCCAACTGCTGGCTACTACAAATCATGCTGCTGTCAACTGTGAGATGTGTCTATATCTGCATCTATCTATCTCTGAGTGTGTTTGTGTACTACTATGCAGTATTAAAGACAGAAAATAAATAAAGTTGTTTATGACTTTCTCTTCTGATCTTGCTTGCTCAACCTAACATTTACTTTATTATAATATACAATTTTAACTTTGACTTTTTGTAAGACTACCTTGGCCTAACTTATGAGTTTGTTCTTTTACTAAACAATTTTCTTCTCATCTTTGGAGCACCTTTATCAATGAGATGACAAACTTCAAGGAAATTAAACTCAGATACTGCTTTTTACTGGCTTTTCTTGGAAGGCAATTAGCAAGGATTTTGATGGAGGGGCTTGATTACTCTATCAAAAGAATACTACTACTAGGTTACTTAGTAAGTGCTTTAGAAGATATCTCAAAGAAGCATGCTTCTTTCCATGTTTTTGCCTCTCTACTCTTCAATTGATTAAAAAAATTGAGTTCAGCTATTTAAACACCATGATAATTACATTCATTTATGCAAGCTGCTTAGCACTGTGCCTTATCATTATAAGGCACAACAAGGATTAGTCACATTATTAAATATGCTAGATAATTTTGATATATATTGTATTTGATTAAAACCCTAGATACTATTTGTGTGTGTTCAGATACCCTATTACTTTTTTCAGGAAACACCATCAAATCAAAACTCAGAAAAAAGAAAATTCATAGTTTCCTTCTGTTTGCCTTTTTCTGGCTTCCTGCCATTCTAAAGTTAATGGATGCCATGTTCCATCTATACAATAAAGATTCTAAATGTATATCTCCTGTCCAGACTGCTTGTATTAGAGCTCACTAGAGGAACAGAACCAATAGGGTATTTATAGATATATAAGAGGGAATTTATTATAGGAATTGACTCAGGCAATCAGAGAAGCTGAGAAGTCCCATGAAATGCTATTTTCCAGCTGGAGAACCAGGAAGGCTGGTGATGTAATTCAGTTCAAGGCCCAGGGGATGCAGTGGTGTAACTCTCAGTCTGAGGCCAAAGGCTGGAGAACCAAGGAGCCTGCTGATGTAATTTCTGGAGTCTGAATGCCCAAGAACCTGAAACTCTGATTTCTGAGGGCAGTAGATAAATGGGCCAGTTCCCAGACAGAGAGAGTTAATACACATTTTTGCCACTTTTTTTGTTCTATCATGGCCATTAGTGGATTAATTGATACCTGCCCACTCTGGTAAGGAATGATCTTCTTTACTCAGTTTATAAATGCAAATGTTAATTTCTTCCAGAAACTCCCTTATAGAAACACTTAAATATAACATTTTACAAGCTATCTGGGTATCCCTTAACCCAGTTAAGTTCACACATAAAATTAATCATCAAAATACTTCTCTTTCCTTCCCTTTCTTGACTAGTTATTAATCAATATCTCTATTTTGAAGACAAGCAATCATTTACAAATTAACGTGTTCAAATCTGAACTTGTAATATTCCACATGTACCCCTCAACCCGTAGTTGTCATTATCTCAGTAAGGGGTATTTCATATTTCACTCACTATACAGGTATTAATTTAGTGCCTTTTATGTGACAGACATTGTGTTAGGCACTACATGATAGCTGTAAGCAAAACAAAACTCAGCCTTCATGGGACTTACATCCCCATATACCTGATGCACAATTCATACAATTGAGACACCTCTTTCCCATTAGCCCTCTAAATCTTACCTCCAGTATAAATAATAAATTAATCAACTTATCGTGTTCTTCACTACGACTATATAGTGGTTCTTCACTACTATATATAGTTATTGATGATTCCACCTCAAATTTGTTAAAGTCTCTCATTTTACTTGTAACGCATTCCCTACCATAGTCTTTA
This sequence comes from Theropithecus gelada, assembly GCF_003255815.1. Taxonomy (NCBI): domain Eukaryota; kingdom Metazoa; phylum Chordata; class Mammalia; order Primates; family Cercopithecidae; genus Theropithecus; species Theropithecus gelada. Next base: position 134,036,602 of record NC_037668.1, read on the forward strand.
TGATTCTGTAAAATTTATCCCTATTAGAAAAAGAAAATAGAGAAGAAAGGATGCAATGAAAGATCTTATCTTTTTTCCTCTTTCTATGATAACGTAGATACTTTTCTAATCATGTTTTTCTTTTCTAATATTTTCTTGTTTTAATGACGTTATTTTGTGGATTCCTCCTACTCCTTATTGAGTATTATTAAAAAAAACATGAAGTATTATATTTAGGGTCTAGACTAAACTCCCCTAACAAGTATACTCCAAATAACTGAGTTCAATAAGCTAGAAATTTGTCTCACATGGGAAAGACCAGAGATAAGCCTTCCATGGCTGTGGAGGCAACTCTGTCATCCTTGACATGAGGCTTTAATTCCTGGATTAATGTTAGCTGTTCCACTTCTGCCTTTCTAGTAGGAAAACAGAAATAGAAAGTGAAGAGAAGAAATTTTAGTTTTTAAATGAGATCAGATTGAAGTTGCACAAACATCCCATTGGGAACTTAGCCACATAGCTCTATCTATCTACAAAAATATATTGGAAAATACAGCTTTCCTTGTGCAGTCATCCTGTCCTAAAACATGTTATAGAAATGGGTTGATATCTCTCCAATGAAAAAAGAGACAATGAATACTGAAAATGAATCAGAAGTCTCTGTCCCAATTAGATCTTTTTTCAAATTTTGCTTGGTGAAAATTATAAATTATCTCTGTCTTTTTTTTTCTTTTTCTTCTTTTATTTATTTTTATTTTTATTTGTTTTTGTTTCTGTGTTTTTGTTTTTTGAGACAGAGTTTCACTCTTGTTGCCCAGGCTGGAGTGCAGTGGCATGATCTCGCCTCACTGTAACCTCCGCCTCCCTGGTTCAAGGGATTCTCCTGCTTCAGCCTCCTGAATAGCTGGGATTACAGGCATCCACCACCAGGGCCTGCTACTTTTTTGTATTTTTAGTAGAGATGGGGTTTCACCATGTTGACCAGGCTGATCTCGAATTCCTGACCTCAGGTGATCCACCCGCCTCGGCCTCCCAAAGTGCAGGGATTACAGGCGTGAGCCACCATGCCTGGACTTTGTCTTTTCTTTCTAATTTTCCTTCTTGTCTTTTAAAATGAAGCATAATGTATTAATCAGTCAATGTGTATGACTCAGTGAATTTTTCAGAAAGAACTCTTCTGACATACATTTTTTAATCCAGGGATTCATAATTTTATAAGTGAAATATGACATATTTTAAATTCTAAAAACAGTAGGTTATATATTAAACATAAGATCTGTATAAACCATTACTAGGCAGCTGACAAAAATAGTATCTTTCAATAAGAAAATAATGACCAGTATTTTTCCATATGTAATCTAACATTTAAAAATTTTTGTTAAGAATTAGGCATATTGATTTCCAAGTAAAAATGATAGTGAGAAGCATAGTTCTAGATTTGCTACACAGCATGTATACTTAAATAACTCAAGCATGAAAAATAAATAAATGAAAGGAAAAATCTCCACTTCTACTAATCGAACAAATAAAAAATGCTTCAACCTCATGCCATGAGCTCTAAGCAGCAAAAGTCCAAGGGAAAGATATGAAAGCTTCCCTATAAATTCATTCTCACACTACTACAAATAAATACCTGAGACTGGGTAATTTATTAAAAAAAAGGAGGTTTAATTGCCACACAACTCTGCAGACTGTACAAGAAGCATGGTGGCATCAGCTTCTGCGGAGGCCTCAGGAAGCTTACAATCATGGTGGAAGGTAAAGGAGAAGCAGGGATGTCTTACATGGCTGGGACAAGAGGAAGATAGAGAAGGGGAAGGTGCTACACACTTTTAAACAACTAGGTTTGTGATAACTCACTCTCACCACGACATCACCAAGAGGGATGGTGTTAAATCATGAGAAGCAACCCCCATGAAATCCAACCACCTTCCAGCAGGCTCACCTCCAACATTCAGGATTACAATTAGACATGAGATTTGGGCAAGGACACACATCCAAACCATATCAGCTTCTAATACAGAGTAGTGAAAACTTTAATTCACTACCCACTTACCAGAACTGTGATTATATAAAGCAGAATAAAGCCAGGATGGATATTTAACAAAATCTCAAGAGAGAAGACAAAGATGGTCTGCAATTAGCTCTAGCCAAGCTGTTTCCCTTTCTATTAATAGTTTTCATTTAGAGGACAATGCAAATCTTAAAACTGTGGCTAAAAACTGAAGACAATCAGGTCTCAAATAAAGCAGAAAGTGCAAGAAGAAAAAGCCATCCATAGACCAAAGCCAATAGATGATCTGAATAGAAGTCTCCATAGACATAACAAAAACATATGACCTAAAAGAGGCAAAAGCATAGGACAACAATAAATATTTTAAAGAAAATGGGTGAAACCCTGCCCCTAAAAAATATGAAAATTAGCCAGGTATGGTGCCACACACCTGTAGTCCCAGCTACTCAGGAGGCTGAGGCAGGAGGAGAACTGCTTGAACCCAAGAGGCAGAAGTTGCAGTGAGCTGAGATCATGCCACTGCATTCCAGCCTTGGTGACAGAATAAGACTCTGTCAAAAAAAAAAAAAAAAAAAAAAAAAAAGAAAAAAAAAAAAAGAAAATTAATAGAACATTTAGAACTTAGGTAGAAAAGTGTGGCATGGAAGAATATATAATTTAAGAATTAGGAGAACATTCTGTAGTGTTAATTTCATAACACAGAAGAACTTAATATGATTGTAAATTTAATAAGAAAGGGATAGCTGAGAGACCATATATTCAAACAACGGAATGAGATTAAAATAGAAATAGCAAAACTGAAGGAACAAGTTAACAACAAGAATATCAATGTCAACTAAAAAATAAATAATAAGCTTAAACAAAGGCAAAAGACGCAAGTGAAATTTTACATTTTACTTGATACAAGAAAAGTCTTGAATTAACTGTAAGTCAAAGAGAAAAAGCACAAAGTGATCATATCAATTCACAAAATGCTGTATCTTATAGAAGACAGGAAAAAGCATCTGATGAAATAACAATTGGAATCCCAAATAGATAGAACATAAATGTATTTAACTAAATTACTGGTGGATGTTGTCTTGTAGTGAAGAAAAATATGTGTAAACTAAAAGCACACAGAAAATTTCAGAAAAAAATAGAACATGATTGACAATAAATCTTGTTAATTATTGACAATTTTTTTTAAAAAAACAGATATACTCAAGTGTCCACATAAGAGGAGATAGGGCCAAAAATCAGCTTATTCTTAAAGTTAACTACATAATATTCAAAGCCTAAAATGTTTAGGCACAAAAATATTCTAAATTAAAAAATTTCACTTTTAATAAGAGAAACTGAAGTCCTTATTTATAAGCTCACTATTTTTTTTTACAAAGTGTTTTTAATCTAATAGTCAAGAAGAGCAATAAAAGAGTTTACGTTGTTAAAGAACTATAACATCCTACATAATCAAATATGTATCTTTGGCTATAGTATTTAATTTTACTTTTAAAAATGCTTTATTTGTATATTGCCTGTGTGGTTACAATTAATATAAACTACTTATTATTTTAAATCTAAAACAAACAAACAAAAACATTGAGAATTTTGAAAAGTAGAATGAAGAATCATGGTGATTATTATCTTTATATCTTTCAAATTTGTAAGAAAATCCTGTTTTTAAGGATTACTTCATGTCCTTTGTAGGGACATGGATGCAGCTAGAAGCCATCATCCTCTGCAAACTATTGCAAGAACAGAAAACCAAACACCACATGTTCTCACTCATAGGTAGGAATTGAACAATGATATCACTTGGCCATGGAAAGGGGAACATCACACACTGAGGTCTATTATGGGGAGGGGGGAGGGGGGAGAGATGGCATTGGGAGTTATAACTGATGTAAATGATGAGTTGATGGGTGCTGATGAGTTGATGGGTGCAGCACACCAACATGGCACATGTATACATATGTAACAAACCTGCACGTTGTGCACATGTACCCTAGAACTTAAAGTATAATAAAAAAAAGAAAAAAAAGCTTTAAAAAATCCTATTTTTAAAAAGTTAATTTATTAAATATTAGTGTAATGAGCATTTTGTTTAATTGAATTGTAACTCCACCATGCATTATGGTATTAACAGTCTGGCTCCAGGTCTACAAGGCACCTGGTGTCTGCCCCATATTGATTCCCTTTAAAAATGTTCAGCACTCCTCCCTTAAGGGGGTATTTGATAATGAGAAATTTAGCTTTAGCTCAGAAACTCTTGTACGCTTCTTTTTAAATGAAATATTTGTGTGTTGCATGTTCATTCCTTATATTTTAGATTTTTTTTCTAGATTTGGCAGAATATTGCATATCTTGAATCACAAACTCTCAGCCCCATACTGAGAATGTGGCTACTTTACCACTTAGCTATCCTCCTCTCTAAATGTGGAAAGGAGATGCTCTTCATTCTGCACTAAGACATGTGGAGATTGCTTCCCCTGTTCACTTATTAAATGTAAAAAGTGTACCAGAAAAGTTAAATATAACACTTAAGTGGAGGCTCAGCAATATGAATTAGACCATCCCCAGTAGAGGTGAGAAGCCGACAACAGCACTCACTTCAGCCACAACAGTTAGTAAATTAAGGGCCACAAGATGAGCTGAACATCAGAACAGCTATTGGGACTGAATCTCCTGATAAAATATCTAATTGAAAGGAATTTCTCTGGTGATAGGGTAGAGCCGAAGCTTCAGATTATTATCAGTAACTATATTGTATAGTAGCTGCTATGGTTTGAATGTGTCCCCTTACAGTTATGTGTTAAAAATTCAATCAAAATTGTGCTAATATTAAGATGTGGTACCTTTTTGCTTGCCCTTGTGAATAGATTAATGTTGTTATCATGGGGTTGGCTTTCTCGCCAAGGGAGTGGGTTCCTTATAAAAAGGGGGAGTTCCCTTCCCCCCAATCTTGCCCTCTCTTGGCCCTTTTGCCATAAGATGATGCAGCAAGAAGACTCTTGACAGATTCCAGCCCCTCGGTCATGGATGTCCCAGCCCCCTTAACTGTAAGCCAATGCATTTCTGTTCATTATAAACTACCTAATGCGTAGTATTGTTACAGCAGCACAATACAGACTAAGACAGAAGCCAAGGAAAAATTAATACAGTACATTTTGTCAAAAATATTTAGCTGAAAACATTTTGAGTGCCATAGTGCAAAAAACAGTCAGGAAAGACATTGATGGTAGATATCCCATGAAAACATTATGCTTCTATTTTGAAATTATTGTCCATCTTCACTAGCAATAACCACTTCAAATAAAATACTGGAATCAACATTGCTATTAGAAACTCTTTGCCAGTGGAAAAAAAAAAAAGGTCTTCTTTGAAGCTTGCATTTGGGCTGTTGGGAATGGTACCAAATAAAATGTGTATTATTTGAAAGATGTGCTTTAGAGCAAATACTATTTAAGATTTATTTTTAATTTGTTTCTTACTTGTTTTAAAGCGATTATCATTGACATCATGGTCAAAAGGCATTTCTTAAATATGTCTGGGTTTGTGTAATGGATCTACTCCCTATGATATTTAATATTAAACAAATACTCTAACCACTGTTTCTCTCTTCTCTACAAGGAAATGCATTTAACTACTACTTTACTTTCGTGATCATAAGAAATTATTATAGGTTATAGCTACTGTGGACTAAACCACAGTTTACACTACTAAATTTATTCCAACAATGGATATTTTTGACCAACTTCCACTCTTAACTCATTTATACAGTAAGTATTATTACTAAAACAATTCTGTAAAATCAACACTCTCTCTCTCTCTCTCTGTCACACACACACACACACACACACACAAACACACGCACACACATTTCTATGTAACACTAATAACTCCAGCCTCAGGAAAGGTCATGGACAGTTGTTAACCAACTTTGACAGACTTTTAAAATCTAGAAACATAAAGTTAACTTTGCTAGTTAAATCCTTACATATTTGGCTGTCTATAATAATTAGTATCTCCACACTTTCTGATGAAGTTACTCTGAGTTAAAAATCTCAAAGAGAATATATGACATGGTTGTCATTTTGTTTTATTTTCTTGTATTTATAAACAGAATAGCATCATGATTATGCATCATGGTCATGGAAATACACATGTGTGCACACGCACACACACACTCACACACACAGATACACAGATACACACACCCTATTCCTACCCAGAGAAATAACCACTTTAAGATCAATATTACAACTGTTAGAGATCTGTCATAGTAAAAAGAGCTCTATTGAGAAATATTAAGTTAAACGAGATTCCAATGCTCATTCATTTTCTAAAATATTACTCATGTTAGAGTATTTTTAGTTAAAATATTCAACTAAGCTTCTTAAACAAATTATCACTTAAATTTCCAAATACCAAAGCCACCTTATGGCAGTCAAAACTGGTGATCCTAATGCTTTTCCTCAATATGGCAAGTTTTTAATAATTCCAAAAATATATGGTTTTGTGATATTAATCACATCGATTCCATTGACATGACTATTTGGTTTCTTTTTTTATTTTTATTTTTTTAGTTAATGGGTGCAATGTTAAGATTTTAACCAATAAAGGAGCATCAGTGAACTACAGCAGTGAATGAAAATATGATGAAAATATAAAAAGATTACAGAAGTGTGATTATTTAATATTGTATAGAAACACCTTACATAATCGCACTGTGCCTTTGCAGAATTTCTTTTTCATGCTCTATTCATAAGCACATTTTAGCTGGTTTGATACATGTTGAGTTTAATAATGTTTCATAAATATTTCCAGAGCTGACAATAAGAGAAAGTGAATTACTGATACACTTTAAAGACAAGCAAGCATCCTAAAACTCTAAAAATAAAGTCAATGTGCAAAACTACTGTTTGGAGAAAATAAGTATCTTTTTTTTTTTTTTTTAGATATTGCTCTACAGAGAGGGACAACAGGAGAGACAAAAGAGCTGGAATTTACATAACAGAACACTGGAGATGAGAAAGCTGTTGGAAGACAGGGCTTCAGAGATCCGCAGAAAAACTCCTCCAGTTCTGAGTATTGATCAGCACCTCCTCATGCTTTTGACAAAAGTGTTTGTGGCACAGCATAGACACACAAGTAAAGATAAGATATGATAGCACCTGGCTGGTACAGAGATCCAAACCTAGTACTGGTCTTACAGACTATACTAAAGAAATTCACGTTGCTCAAGACATCGAGTAGAACATAAAAAAAAGGGTCCTGCCTTAGGTTTGTGGAATAACTAGCCCTAAGTCAGAGTTTCTCAAATTCAACTTTTTTGAAAAATTCAAGTATTTGAGTGTAAATTCAAAAATTTTAATATTTTAGGCTATGATTTTTTGTGGTTGGTGGCCTGCCCTAAACATTATGAAATGTTCAGCAGCATCCATGGTATCTAACCCCTAGATGTCAGTTGCGTTCATCCCTAACTTTTGACAATCAATTTTGATTACAAAATTGATTACAGGCGGGGCGTGGTGGCTCACACCTGTAATCCCAGCACTCTGGGAGGCCGAGGCGGGCGGATCATGAGGTCAGGAGATCGAGATCATCCTGGCCAACACAGTGAAACCCCATCTCTACCAAAAATACAAAAAATTAGCTGTGCGTGGTGGTGGGCACCTGTAGTCCCAGCTACTCGGGAGGCTGAGGCAGAAGAATACCGTGAACCTGGGAGGTGGAGCTTGCAGTGAGCCAAGATCACGCCACTGCACTCCAGCCTGGGTGACAGTGTGAGACTCCATCTCAAAAAAAAAAAAAAAAAAGAGAGAGAGAAAAAAAATTGATTACAAATCCAGACATTGCCAAATGTCTTCAAAGGGTAAAAAAAAATTGCCTGTATTAAAAACTACTATTATAGAATGAACACTTCTATCACCCTGCCTAAAAAAATTTGTTAAAGCAAGAGCCAACAGGATCAAACCATTTTCAGATAACAACTGCAGATTAGAACAAATTCTGTGAATATTTATAAAGACACAAAATTACCCAGCCCATAACAAGGTAAAATTCACAATATTTGTTATTGAATTTTAGCTATTTTTAAAAGAATTCCAGATGTGCACAGAATCAAGAAAATGTAATTCAGAATAATGAGATAAACCAATAAAAAATTACTCAGAACTGAAATGGAGGGAAGCTAGAAATAGCAGGCAAGAAAATTAAAACAATTTTTGTTTCTGTATTGTATATACATAATGTAAAGTAGGGGCAGGGAAAATGGAAAATGAAAATTTTAAATTGATTTTCTATAGCTGAGAACTACAATGTCTGAGATATACTAGATGAGATTAAGAACTTAATAAATATTACAGAAAAACAATATTACATTCAGAATACAGGAATATAAAGTAGTTAAATGAGGCACTGAGAGAATAGAGGGAAAAAAAGGAAGAGAGCATCAATAAGTGGTAGAAAGATGTCAAGGAGCCAACTGCATGTATATATTGAGAGATCCAAAGAAAAGGAAAGAGGAAAAGAAGAAAAAAAGTATGTTTGAAAAAATAATTGGTGAATTATTTGTAATATTTTATGCAAACTGTAAAGCCACAGATATGAGAAGCTCAACAAACCCCAAACACTAGAAACACGAAAATAACTATAAGAACTACATCATCATCAATTTTCTCAGTATCATTGATAAGAGAACATCATAAATGTAGCAGATATAAAATAAAATGTTATATAAAGAGGGGAAGAAAATGTGACAGTAGCAGAAGATTTATCACTGGAAACAATGAAATAAGAAAGAGAGTAGATATCTTGAAACTTGTTTTATTTTTATTTTTTATATATATATTTTTTTTTTTGAGATGGAGTCTCACTCTGTCACCCAGGCTAGAGTGCAGTGGTGCGATCTCGGCTCACTGCAACCTCTGCCTCCCAGGTTCAAGCGATTCTCCTGCTTCAGCCTCCCGAGCAGCTGGCCCACCACTGTGCCCAGCTAATTTTTATATTTTTAGTAGAGATGGAGTTTCACCATCTTGGCCGGGTTGGTCTTGAACTCCTGACCTTGTGATCCACCTACCTAGGCTTCCCAAATTGTTGGGATTACATGGGTGAACCACTGAGCACAGCCAAAACTTGTTTTATAAAGAGTTTCATTGTAGAATTCCACATCGGCAAAATAATCTTATGAAAATTAAGGTAAAGTACCCTTTCAGACATACAAGAGCTGAGAAAAATTATTATAGACAGTAATTAAATATAAGAAATGCTTTTAAAATGTCCTTTACACATAGAAAAATGAGACCTGTAGGAAATTTAGATCTGTAAAAATTAATGAACATTATTTGAAATAATTGCATATGTAAGTGTATGACATTATTTTATTATTTAAAATATAAATATATGTGCAAATTAATTAAAAATAATCTTTGAAGGATGATAATTTAACCAAAAATACTCACAATGTAATATTATTATTACACTAACCCCACAACTAATGGCTGTTATAATAATAATGACGAAATAATAGAATTGGACACTAGAAGAGACAAAGATTGGCAGTGACCCCATGGCAAGTTCTGTTAGTCAATATTTCAACCAGGAGAACACTGATCAGCTGAGAACATTTTTTTTATACACATATCAATCTTAAAGACTATGCCTTTTTCTTATTTACTCTTCTCTATTCACTCCCAAACTCCCAACACAATTTCTCTTTCTTTTACACCACAAACTCCAGGCTCTGATTGCTTCACTAGTGAATTATATTAGATATATAAGAAAGAAGTAATATTGATTTTACACAGAATACTCCAGAGTTTGAAAGGGAAGAAATACTTCACAACTCATTCTATAAAGTCAAACTTACCTGATGTCAAAACCAAAGGCCTTACAAAAGAAAGAAAGAAAATAAATAAAGAATGCAAGAGAGAAGATATTGATGCAGAAACAGTATGGGATGACATCTAACATTATTTTTGACAAAAATTCTCGGCAAGTTGAGAACAAAAGGAAACTCTTTTAACCTGATAAATGGAACCCATAAAAATCCTACAACTGATACTATTCATAAAGGAAAGTATGTACTGCCTTTCTCATAAGATCAGAAATAAGATAAATAATGTCCACATCCACTTTTAGCACTTCCCATTTCTAGCCAAGAATTTACTAAAGAGTCTATCCATTCCAATAAGGCAAAACCAAGACAGTGGGTTTGGCGGAGATAGTAATGATGACAGAGACAGAGAGATGGAGAAGGACACAAAAAGAGATGGAGAGAAAGCAGAGAGACACAGAGAGAAAGTGGGGGAGGACAATGTCCAGATTGGAAGGGAAGAAGGAAAAAATTCTTTATTTAATGACAAAATTGTCTATGTACCAAATCTGATGGAATCTATAAAATGTATTTTAAAATAATTTTAAAAAATGAATTCAGACCCAGACTTTATATGTTTCACAAAAACTAACTCAAAATAGATTGTAGACCAAAATGTAAAGCTTAAAACTAAAAAATCTCCTATAATATAACATATGAAAAAAATCTAGAGGACCTTCATTTTGGTGATGACTTTTAGAGATATTAGTAACACCAAAGATATGAAACAAATAATTGATAAGCTGAAGTACATTAAATTTAAAATTATCTGCTCTATAAAAGATACTGTCAAAAGAATGAGAGGACAAGCTACAGGCTGAGAGAAAATATTTTTCAAAGGGCATATCTGACAAAGAACTGTAATCCAATGTATGTAAAGAACATTTAAAACTCAAAAATAATAAAATGGACAACTTGATTAAAAACTGAGCCAAAAATCTTAATGGATATCTCAGCAAAAAGATATACAAATGGCAAATAAGGATATAAAAGATGCTTCACATCAAATATGTCATTAGGAATGTATAAATTAAAATAGCAATGAGATAGCATTACAAACAGGATCACCACTATTAGAATGGCCAAATCCAGAACACCAGCATCACTAAATGTTGGTGAAGATACGGAGCAACAAGAACTCATACCGTTGAGGGGAATGCAGAATGATACAGTCACTTTTAGAAGACAGTTTAGCAGTTTCTTACAAAACTAAACATACTCATAACACATAATCCCGGAATTGTGTTTCTTGGCATTTTCTCAAAAGTGTTAAAAAGTTTATGTCCATATAAAAATCTGCACATAGATGTTTATAATAGCTTTATTCATAATTACCAAAACTTGGAAACAACCAGATGTCCTTCCATAAGTGAATGTGTAAATAAATTGTTACATCCTCATAATGCGGTATTATCCAGCACAAAAAACATGAGCTACCCAGCCACAAAAAAATGGAAAAATCATAAATGTATGTTATTAAATGAAATAAACAATCAAAAAAGGATTACAAATTATATGACATCTTAGAAAAGACAAGTATGGAGATAGTATTAATAATAAAATAAAATCAGTGATTGCTAGGGTTTGAGAAGGAGAGGGATACGTAGGCATAGTACAGAGGATTTTTAGGGTGATGAAGCTACTTGTATGAAACTGTAGTGGTGGATATGCAGCATAAAAATTTGTGCAAACAAACAGAATGTACAATGTCAAGAGTGAACCCTAACTCTGGGTGGCATGATTTGTCAACATATGTTCACCAATCATAACAAAAGTACTACTGTGGTAAGGGATATTGATAATGGCAGAGGCTATGCATGCATGGAAACAGGGTATATGGTAAATCTCTGTACCATCCACTGAGGTTTTCTGTGAATCTAAAACGTCTCTGAAAAATGAAGTCTATTAAAAATAAAAATGAATGTCTATTAAGAGAATCCCAGCATATATTTTAAAATTAAATTTTGTTATTTTTCAATTTTTATAGTTACATATTAGATGTATATATTTATGAGGTACATGAAATATTTTGATAAAGGCACCAACATGCTATTTTTCTATTGGTGGAAACTGACAAACTGATTCTCAAATACTAATGTAAATTATAAGAACTTAGAATAGTCAAAAATTAATTTGAAAAAGGAGCACTAACCCTATCTGATTTCAAGATTTACATTAATCTTAACTAAATTTGTGTTACTGGCATAAGATAGACAATTTGAATAATGGGACAGAATAAAGAGTATATAAGTAGTCTTAATCATATATCGACAACTAGTTTTCAACAAATGTGTGAGACAATCTAGCAATTAAAAAAAATAAGCAGTCCTTTCAGCAAATGTGGATGGAATGATTGAATATTCATGTTTAAAAATGAACTTAGACCAACCTTGAATCATATACAATAATTAACTCATAAAAGATCATAGACCTAAATGTAATGTCTAAAAGTATACTCCATGTAGGAACAAAACATAGGAGAAAATATTTGTGACTTTGGGTTAGGTGAAGAATATTTTAAATATGACACCAAAAGCAGGATCCATAGAAGAATATACTGATAAGTTATCTCTTAAAAATATTATATATCCAGTTTTCAATACATATTATTAAGAGAATGAATAGACAAATCACAGACTACAAAAAAGTCAAATAAATTGTTTATTTTCAATTTTCAAGCACTTCATCGTCATCATAATCTAAAATTATTTATTTATTTATTACCATATGTCTGGTACTGTACTAAGTGTTTCACATGCATTATTTCATTAAGTCCTTTCAGCAATCCTATAAGGAAGATAAAAATTTTCTCATTTCACACATGAGTAAAGAGAAGATTTAAAGAATTAGGTAAATTGCTTTGGGTCAAAAAGATGAGTATCTAAATATAATTGCCTAATTTTCACTTTCTCTGATACTTGATACAATAAAGCCCCATAATTAATGGCTGATATAATCATAATTATTGAATGAATTAGACACCAAGAAGGACAAAGATTGGCATCACTCAACAAGTCAGCAGAAACAGCTTAGTCAAGGACTGAACTGGTCACAAACTTCCCAACCTAGAATATATTGTGTTATGTGTGTCAATCCTATGTAATTAGCTTATTTCTTATTTGCTGCTTTCTCTTTCACTACCAAAATTCCAGTTAAATGTCTTCCTTTCCCTGTTTTTCTTTCCAGAAAATTGTGCTGAATTGTCACTTAGAATAAATCTTAATTCCCCAACCATCACAGTACTTGACAGGTTCTCATAAGCTCTTAAGCATACATATGGAAAAATACTGAAAAATGGACCGAATTAACTTTTGTGGCTTTTTCCTATTTTCTTTACTTGGGTATAAATGTCTCTTTTTTTGTGAAGAGAAACAGAAGAACTCACGAAATTGAATCTATTCTGACTAAATTCTTCACAGAGAATTTTTGAAGATATGATTAAGATAAAGACAAATACAATTACTTAGTGACTACTATTACGGATAAAATTATTTAGAAAATCTCTATGCTCAGATGATTTATATCTGTTTTTCATTCTCCTCAGTAGTTCCCACCATTTTGAACATGTTAATTCAAGGTGAATTTCACTTTCCTAATAAAATTGTATCTTAAGAAATAAGAAATAATATCTCCTAACTGTTCCAAAAGACTTTCCTGAATTATCCTCTCTTCCAAATAGCATCTATTTCATTTCATATTTAAGTTCTAAGAAGTCTTCAATCATATTTATTGAAGTGTGAATTGCATTACTTGTCTATATTCTGTAAAATATCAGCTGACTTTCTCAAGTGGAGCTCTCTTTCTTTGCTTCACAGAATCCAAGTAATTAAAATACACCATTTTTTTTTCCTGATGTTTATTTGATCTTTCTGAAGGGATTTTATCTGACTGTAAAAGAATGCTTTTGGTTTTTATTTGTTTTGGATTCAAATATTCTAGTAGAAATCCTGATATTTGCTAAATAGGTTTCACACTGCCAGTTTTATATTTATTGCATTGATCATTAGACTAATTGACAAATAAAAGAGTCAATTACTTGCCCAATTTTTGGAATCTGGGTGGGGGAAGCCTTACTTATCTATCTAGTTTTCAGGTATTCATCTTCCTAAACTCAGCTTTGTTAAACTTCTTCCAAGTCCATGTGCCCGGCAGACAGTAACAGTGATTTACTGAAAACACTTTAAAAGAGATAGATCTTATACTCTATTAAGGGACAGCTTACTGCCCAGAATATATAAGTAGCCAATTTGCTTGTTACATACAAGAATCAATTAAACTAAAACATAAAAATAAAGTAAAATCTCAATAGATATAAATGCATATGAACAATTTAAGATGAAGAATTTAACAGGAAGAACGTAAACAGAAGAAAATGTGTTTATCCTCACCATTAACCAAATAATTATAGTTAGGTTAATCTCCCACCTGATAAGTTAATTAACTTAAATTACTACTGAGTATTATTATTAATAATGCTTGATGGCCAGGTGCTGTGGCTCACGTCTGTAATCCCATCACTGAGAGGCCGAGGCGGGCGGATCACTTGAGGTCAGGAGTTTGAGACAAGCCTGGCCAACATTATAAAACCCTGACTCTACTAAAAATAAAAAAATTAGATTAGGTGGGTGTGTTGGCACACACCTGTAGTCCCAGCTACTTGAGAGGCTGAGATCAGAGAATCATTTGAACCTGGGAGGTGGAGGCTGCAGTGAGCTGAGCTGAATTCACACCACTGCACTCCAGCCTGGGTGGCAGAGTGAGGCTCCATCTGCTTAAATAAATAAATAAATAAATAAAATAATAATGCTTGATGGCAAGAATGTGATAAGCCTGTTGTATAAGCATTCAGCCCTTCATTTATTTAAGTCATTTACAGAGCACATATAAAGTGCAATAAGCCATGATGACACATCAGTGAACAAGAAGAAAAGGTTTTTGCTTTCATGGAAAATATGGTTAATCACAGAAAATATTAAACAAATACTTAAATGAAAATACTTATCAAAATTCTTACAATCTTAAAATATATATCTTGCCTATTCGAACTCAAAAAAGTTTAGAATTTGAAAATTTATTGCTGAAATTGAATTGTCTCACAATCACACATGCAATATGTATATAACTCATAAGTTTTCCTCTTTCTTCAGATGTAAATGATATTGATTAATTAATTAATTAATTAAGGTAATTGAGATATCTTGATTGCTCCAAAATAATTTAAGGAATAATAAAAGTTATATACAGAACAATATTTATTGTCTAAATATTTTAAATACTCTAGTATTCTTTTGTGTTGTCCCTTTAGAGTCAAAGATAAGTCAAGTAAATGATCAGGCATAGAAAGGAAACAGAAAGGGCTACAGTTTTTTAGAGACATAGTTTAATTCATGATTTTTTACCCTGATTTCTTTCAATGTTTTATAGCATTCTCTAAGAAACATATTTTTAAAATTAGAAAGCTCCATTCGCTATTAATTTTCAATGTTGGGGATGTAACAAATCTATGACTTGGTAGCCTATTGTGAGAGGCCATATGTTATTGTGTGTATGATAAGAGCACTCACTCTGAGGTCAAGAAACTTTGTAGCAAAATCTCAGCTCTCACATTTTCTTGTGTGAAAGAAATAACTTTTTAAGCTCAGTTGATTTTTCATTTATGTGGTAGCAATAATAGTAATGTAGATTACATCAGGGCAGGTATTATTGTTTTGTTTATCACTGTATAATTAGTGCCTAAAACTGTTTATGTCAGCTAGTACCATGCCAGTTAAATATTTTAGAATACAATAATCAACCAATTAATGAACAACATACTCTAACTCAAAATATTCATGTGAAGATTAAACTGTAATGTCACTAAATCATTAGGCATTATTCTGATCCAACATTCCACTTCCTTTATGGCCTTTGGGTTTACAGAATATATTTCATGTTCCTGGATGTTTCACTCTGCTTTAGTAAAGGGTATGTAGAGAAGTTACTTAAGTTTGTTGATGTGATTGTGTAAATGCCAATTCTTATCAAAAATATGAAATGACAAGACAACTCTAATTACAGTAATTCACTTACATGTGATACTGGATTGAGAGCTAAAGAAGAAGAGTACAATGAAGTTTCTTATAGTGATTTCAAAGCACAAAAATGAAAGCATTTATAACTCATATTATCTGGGGAAATCTATCATACTTAACCAAACAATGAGAAAAGTCATCTTCAAAACTAATATGTGATTAATAGAGTCTCTTAACACATTAATATTCTTCAATTACATATGTATAGTATGAATCACAATAGTTCCAATTAATTTTTCTTTAATGCTGTTATTTTTTATACACTGATACATGTCAGACATATTTAGGACCTGTATTAGGCTGTTCTCACATTAGGATGCTGTAAGAAAATACCTGAGACTGGGTAATTTCAAAAGAAAAGCAGTTTAATTGGCTCATGGTTCTGTAGGCGGTACAGGAAGCATAGTGGTGTCTGCTTCTAGGAAGACCTCAGGAAACTTCCAATCTTGGTAGAAGGCAAAGGGGGGACCAGGTGAGTCAAACGGTGGGAGGAGGAGCAGGAGATGAAGTGGGGAGGTGCCACGAACTTAAAACTAAGAGATCTTGAAAGAATCCACTCACTATCATGAGGATAACACAAAGTGGATGGTGCTAAACCATTCATGAGAAATGAGCCCCCATGATTCAATCACCTCTCACCAGATCCACTTCCATCACTGGGTATTACAATTCAACATGAAATTTGGTTGGGGACACAGATCCAAATCATATCATTAAAACCCAGACCATGCTTATGTCTCATATTCTCACATTGAAAAATGCAATTATGCCTTCCTACTAGTTTCCCAAAGTCTTAATTCATTCCAGTATTAACTTAAATGTCTGAAGTTCAAAGTCTCTTCGGAAACCAGACAAGTCCCTTTTACCTATGAGCCAATAAAATTTAAAAAAAATTATTTACTTTAAGATACAATAAAGATACAAGAATTGGGCAAATATTACCATTTCAAAAGGCATAAATCAGCCAAAAGAAAGGGAGTACAGTCCCATGCAAGTCTAAAACCTAGCAGAACATTCATTAAAACTTAAAGCTCTGACATAATCTCTTTTGACTCCACTTGCTGCATCCAGTGCACACTGGTTCAAAGGCTGTACTCCCAAGGCCTTGGGAAGATCTGCCCTTGTGGTTTTGCAGTGTTCAGCCCCTGTAGGTGCTCTCACAGGTTGTAGCTAAATGCCTTTGGTCTTTCTACACACAGTGTGCAAGCCACCAGTGGATACAATGATTATATACAATATAGCATTCTGAGTTCTGGAGGGTGGTGCCTTTCTGCTTGTAGCTCCGCTAGACAGTGCCTCAGTGAGGACTCTGTGTGGGGTCTCCAATGCCACATTTTCTATCTTCACTGTACTAGTAGAGCTTGTGGGTGAGGGCTCCACCTTTGCAGCAGGTTTCTGCTTGGCACCCAGGCTTTCCTATACATCTTCTGAAATTGAAGTGGAAGCTCCCAAGCCTTAACTCTTGCACTCTGTGCACCCTCCGGCTTAATATCAAAAGGAAATCATAAGGAAATCACCAAGGCTTATGGCCTACATCCTCTGAAGCACCTGCCCTGTTGTACCTGTGTTCCTTTGAGTCACAACTAGAGATGGAGTGGCTGGGATGCAAGGAACAGTGTCCCAAGGCTGTGCAGGGCAGTGGGGCCCTGGGCCTGGTCCATGATATCATTCTTCCCTTCTAAGTATCTGGGCCTGTGGTGGGAGGGGATGCCATAGAGTTCTCTGAAATGGCTTTGAGGCTTTTTCCTTACTGCTTTGGCTATCACCACTTGGACTCCTCTTAGTCATGCAAATATCTCTAACAAGTAGTTGCTCCACAGCCTGATTGAACTCTTTTAAAACTAGGCTTTTCTTTTTATCATATGGCTAGACTGCAAATTTTCTAAACTTTAATGCTCTGCTCTCCGTTTAAATGTAAGTTTCAAACTTGGGTCAATTTTCACTCATGCATCTGAGAACAGGTTGCTAGAAGCAGTCACAACACACACATAACACTTTGCTGCTTAAGAATTTTTTTCACCAGGTACCCTAAGTCATCACTCTCTAGTTCAAACTCCAAAGATCCCTAGGTCATAGACACAATTCAGCCAACTTATTTGCTAAGAAATAATACATGTGCCTTTTGCTCCATTTCTTCATTTTCATCTGAGCCATCCTCGGGCTGTACTTCCCTGTCCATATTACTATCAGCATTTTGGTTATAACCATTTAATCACTCTTTAAGAAGTTCCAAACTTTCCCTCATCTTCCTGTCTTCTTCTGAACCTTCCAAACTCTTCCAATCTCCATCTGTTGCCCAATTTCAAAGTCATTTCCACATTTGCAGGTATCTTTGTAGCAATGCCCCACTCCTTGGTACCAAATTTCTGTATTAGGCCATTCTTGTATTGCTATAAAGAAATACTTGAGACCTAATAATTTACAAAGAAGAGAAGTTTAATTGGCCCACGGTTCTGCGGCTATACAGGAATCATGATGCGAGCTCTGCTTGGATTCTGGGGAGGACTCAGGAAGATTCCAAATATGGTGGAAGGCAAAGGGGAAGCAGGCATGTCACATTGCCAGAGCAGGTGCTAGTGAGGGATAGGGGAGGTGCCACACAATTTTACACAGTGAGATCTCATGAGAACTCACTCACTGGCATGAGGATAACATTAAGTGGATGTCATGAAAAATCCACCTCCATGATCCAGTCACGGAAGGCCCACTTCCAACATTGGAGATTACAATTCAAAATGAAATTTGGATGGGGACACAGATTCAAATCATATCAGGACCATAGAAGGTTTTAAGATAAAGAGGTTCATCTTCTTAATAAATGTATTTGTTACTTTAAAATCTAAAATAAATACTATTTTACAAAATATACAAGCTTTTAAAAATATATTAAAAATAGACATAATTATTGTCACATGATTTAAAAATAAAAAATCTACACATTTTAATTTGCTTTAGATCCACATATTTTTACTACCTTAGCCTAAATTTTAAAATCATGATTTATTTTTATATACAAATTAATTACATGGCCTTTTAACTATCAACTTAAATAAGTTCAAGTTTTATAAATATTTTAGAGCATTACATATGAAGTTATTCATAACATAACTAGGTAACAATCATAGAAAGCATTTTTACATAGAAATTTTACAATAAAAATGTCACATACCAACATAATTGTTTTAATATTACTGTTGATATTTTTAAAGAAAATTTAATTTATTGAACTTGAAAAAGAATCTGTGACTTTTTATCTATATTCATATTTTTAAACTTATAATTGACATACAGTTCTCTGCATTCTCTCTTCCACAAAGTTGTCATTTTGTTTTCATGAAAGGGGAGAGTGTGCATATTTTTTTAAAATCTGCCATCAATGTCTTTAAAATGAAATTCTAATAAAGTAGGTATACAAGAAACCTATGATAATTATGTAAACAGTGTTTACATATGTAATATAATTATAATATATGTAAAATAATTATATGTAAAATATAATTATATAGCTCAAAATGTTGGTATTATAGCTGTGAGCAATCGCACCTGGCCCAAAATAACTGTTTTGATAAATTTCAGTGAGTGACAAGACAACAGATATACAACTTAATGAAATCAGAAAAACAATTCAAAAAAGACAAGATAAATTTTAGAAACAGAAATTATAAAAAGAAGCAAACAGAAATTCTGGAGCTAAATAATATAATGAGTAAAATTTAAAAATCACTAGACAACATCAACAGCAATCTGAAACATTCTGTGAATTCAAACATAGGCATTTGAAAGAAAAAAGAAAAAAATAGAATAAAAGACAATAAAGCAAGCCTGTGGAATGTATGGGACACCATCTAGAGAGTTAACATTTGTGTTATAGGAGTAAGATAAGGTAAGAGAGAGAAAAAGAGACAAAGAGCTTTTAACAATGGCTGAAAACTTCCCAAAGCTAAGGAGAGACACATACATCCTGGAAGCTGAATCTCAATGGTCCAAACAGGTTCAACCCCAAGAAAACTTTACCAAGACGTATCATAATCACATTTTCAAAAATCAAAGATAAACAGAGACTCTTGAAAGCAACAAATGATTTTTTTTTTCTCAAATATAATGGATCCCCATAAGGCTGTCAGTGGAATATTCAGCAACAAACTTTGTAGGCCAGAAGAAAGAAGAATGCTACATTCCAAATTGGTGGTGGGGGGGGTGGCGGGGGGAAGCATGCAACTAATAATACTGTCTTTACTGGGCAGAGCTGTGCATGAAAAATAAATAAAAGATAAAGACTTTCCCAGAGAGAGATAAAGCTGAGAGAATTCATCATCTCTAGACCTGTCTTGCAAGAAATACTAAAGGCAGTTCTTAGAGCTAAATTAAAAAGATGCTATTAGTAACATGAACATATATAAAACATAAAACTCACTGGTACACTGTTATAATTAAGTACGTATTCAAATTGTAAAGACTCTAATACTATAATAGCAGTGTGAAAATAACATATCTTCAGTACAAAGCTTAAAAAATATTAAAAATAACTATAACTCCAATAATTTGTTAATGAATAAACAATATAAAAATGTAAATAATATCAAAAATATAAAATATGTGTGGGGAAGCAAGTTGTAAAGTTATTGTATGTAATCAAAGTTAGGTTGTTATCAGCTTAAAATATAAGATGTTTCAGGTAAGCCTCACAGTAAGTACAGAAAAATAACTATAATATATACATAAAAGTTATAGAAAGGAGTTAAAGCATAACACCATAGAAAATTATCAAATCACAAAATAATCTAGTGAGAGGAATAAAGGATGTACAAAACAGAAAACAATTAATACAATTGAAACAGTAAGTCTTTACCTATCAATGATTAGTTTAAATGTAAGTCAAAAGAAACCCAGTAGCTCAATTTTGAAATGTCACACCCAGTGCTGTGCTTGCTACAAGAGAATTATTTTAAGAGCACAGGTGGCTCAAGCCTGTAATCCCAGCACTTTGGGAGGCCGAGACGGGCGGATCACGAGGTCAGGAGATCGAGACCATCCTGGCGAACACGGTGAAACCCCGTCTCTACTAAAAAATACAAAAAACTAGCCGGGCGCGGTGGCGGGCGCTTGTAGTCCCAGCTACTCGGGAAGGCTGAGGCAGGAGAATGGTGTAAACCCGGGAGGCGGAGCTTGCAGTGAGCTGAGATCCGGCCACTGCACTCCAGCCTGGGCTACAGAGCGAGACTCCGTCTCAAAAAAAAAAAAAAAAAAAAAAAAAAAAAAAAAAAAAAAAAAAAAAAAGAGCACACAGAGGCAGAGTAAATGGATAGAGAAAAAAATCCATGCAAATAGAAACCAAAGAGAGCTATACTCATATCAGATAAAATATACTTTAAATAAAAAACTGTAAAACAAGACAAAAACCCTTAGTTATTACATTAAAATAGAATTCAACTCTTCAAGAGGATGTAACAATTGTAAAAATATATGCTTCCAATGTTTAAACAATTAAGCATATAAAGCAAATATTAATAGATGTGAATGGAGAAATAGCAGTAAAACAATAGTAGAGTACTTCAATGCCCTACTTTAAACAAAAGATAAGTCATCTGGAAAGAAATTGAACAAGAAAACTTTGGACTTAAAGTACACCTTGACCAAATGGTCCAACAGACATATATAGGAAATTTCATGTAACAACAGCAGTACGTACATTCTCCTCAAGTGCATATGGAACATTCTCCAGGATAGACCATGTATTAGGCTACAAAATGTGGCCTAACAAATTTAAGAAGATTGGAGTCAAATCAAATATCTTTTCATTATGACTCTGGTATGAAATTAGAAATCAATAACAAGAAGAACATGGAAAATTTACAAATATGTGTAAGTTAAACAGCATTTCCTGAAAAAATGATCTATCAAAAAGAAATAAAAACAATTTAAAGATACTTTGAGACAAATAAAAATGGAAACAAAATATAATAGAGTTTATGAGACCAATTCTGAGATATAAATTTATAACAATAAATACCTGTATAAAAATAACACATGCACAATCTAACACTACTTTTTCTCAAGGAATTAGAAAAGAAAGAACAAGTAAGCCTAAAGTTAGTAGCCAAAAGGAAATAATGAATAACAAAGCAAAAAAAATAAATAAATAAAAAAATAAAATTGAGACTAGAGAAAAATGGAAAATATCAACGAAATTAAAAGTTGGATTTTTAAAAATACATAAACAAGATTGGCAAACCTCTAGCCAGACTAAGAAAAAAAAAAGAGTAGAGACTGAATAAATAAAATCACAAATAAAAAGGAGATATTACAACTGATAACATAGAAATACAAAGGATCATAAGAGGCTACAATGGAAAAATTGTATACCTACAAATAAGATAGCGTATAAGAAATGGATAAATTCCTAAAAACATTAATCTACTGAGACTGAATCACGAAGAAATAGAAAATCTGCCCTGACCCATAAGTAAGGAGACTGAATAAGTAGCATCAAAAATGTATCAAAGAAAATCCTAGGACCTGATGGCTAGCTGGTAAATTCAAACACACATGTACAAAAGAATTAACCAATCCTTTTCATACTCTTTCAAAAAGTTAAACACAGAATAATTCCAAACTCATTTTATTAGTCCAACATCACTCTGACTCCAAAGCCAGACAAAAACACTACAAGAAAATTTCAGGCTAACATTTCTGATGAATGTGGGTGGAAAAAATGTTCAACAAAATACTAGCAAACCAAATTAAAGAGCACATTAACAGAATCATTTGTCAAGATCAAATGAAATTTATCCATGGTGTGCAAAGAGGCTTTAATGTATACAAATTAATAAATATGATACACCACAATGACAGAATGAACAACAAAAGTTACATAATCATTTCAATATATGCAGAAAATATTTGGATAAATTCAACATGCTTTTATGGTAAAAACTCTCAACAACTTAGGTTTAGAAAGAGTGTACCTCAACACAATAAAGGCCATCTATGAGAAACCCACAGCTAATATTATATTCAGTAGTGAAAAGTAGAAAGCTACTCCTTTAAGATGAGGAATGAGAGAAGGACGCCCAATCTTGCTACTTCTAGTTAACTTTGTACTGGAAGTTCTAACCAGAGCAATTAAAGGAGAAATAAATACATAAAAGGCATATACATCGGAAATGAAGAAGTAAAATTATCCCTGTTTGTAGATGACATAGTTTTATATGTAGAAACCCAAAAAGACTTCACAAACACCTGTTAGAACTTATAAGCAAATCCAGTCAATTTGCAGGATAACCAATATACAAAACATAGTTACATTTTATTAGCCAATAATGGACTATTCAATAATTAAGAAAACAATCCCATTTATAATATCATCAAAAGAATAAAATACATAGGAATAAATATAGTCAATGCAAGGAACTAAAAATTATAAAATATTGATGAAAGAACAAAAAGTTTGTGTACAGCAAAATGGAAAGTCAACTTATGGAATAGGAAAAATATTTGCCAACCTTATACCTGATAAGGAGTTAATATCAAAAATATTTAAGGAACTCATACACCTCCATAGCCAAAAGCCAGATAACCCCATCATAAACTGAGCAATGAATGGATCCAAATAGACATTTTTCCATTTTCCAAAGAAGACATAGAAAAGGCCAACAGGAAAATTCAAAGCACTCAATAAAACTAATTATCAAGAAAATGCAAATCAAAACCACAATGAGCAATAACCTCCTGCAGTAATCTTCCCTGAAATAGGTGAGGAAAACACTTTATGTAAGTCAATATCACCCAGGCTTAGCATTCATTACTTAGAGGGCTCCTTAAACTGCAGATTTCTGAACCGCTTCCCTTGTTTCTATGAATTAGTCTGTCTGGGCTGGTACCAGGAAATTTGAATTTTTAACAAGTTCCTAACTTATTATTTATTTTTAAAACACAAATTTATTATTTTACAGTTCTGCATGTCAGAAATCTAAAATGGGTTGGCAGGACAGTGTTCCTTCTGGAGGCTCTTGAGGAGACTCTGTTGCCTTGCTTTTTTTTTTTTTTTTTTTTTTTTTTTTTTCAGTAGAAGGCATGGTGGCTGCTTGCATTCTTTTGTTCATTAATTACCCCATTTTCAAAACACGGTGTCTTCTAATATCTCTCCTCTCTCTCTCTCTCTCTCTCTCTCACACACACACACATACACACACACACACACACACACACTCATGCCCTCTCTTTTTCACTGTCACCCCTGCTTCTGTCATCACATCTCCTTCTCTGATTCTGACCCTCCTGCCTTTCTCTTGTAAGGATCATTGTGATTACACTAAGCCCACCAGGACAATCTTTTGAAGTCCTTAACTTTTGATATGTACTGTAATGAATTTAGAGATTCTCAGAGTTAGGACATGGATATAACACGGTTTTGAAACATTATATTATATTTGTAGGTACAGAGGTAAATTGGAAGCAAAACTAAAAAATGTTTTCCATTTAGCTCTGACTTTTAGTGAGACAAGCAACTACAAAACCTTGGCTAAGTCATAGACACATTTGAACATTTACTTTATTGTAGTAGAGGGATTGATCTAGTTATTTTTAAAATATCTAACAATTCTTCATGTTGTGATTATATAACTAGAGGTTACCTCTGATTTTTTATGACAGTCATAGGTAAAAATAGATGTTGAGTTTTAAAATACAGATAGTACAAAACTCAGAATTTAAAACAAATCTCAGTACATATGTATAGTTTCTTTCATGAATAAATTGTATAATTAATCATACTACGTTTGCCTAAAAATATTATCCTTTTAGGAAAAAACATGGGATAAAATATGTTTTAGATGATATCTAGCATATAATCAGGCATGTAGAGATCTCAGGATTCAAAAAGATGTATCAAGTGAAATGCAATACATTGCATTTTTTATATAGATCCTTCGGGTCCTATGTCAGAAAAGAGAGAAATAGCTTATCTAATATTTAAGCAGAGACAAATGGTATATGAAGAGGGCTTATCAGGGCAGTGGAGAATTGATGAAAATTGGTAGGGGGGGTGAGTAAAACAAGTTTGAGACTTTGTAAATTTTTCCCTAGATGGTGGATTTCTAATCGAAATTCAAATGGAAAAAGGATTCCATCAAATAATCTAGTTCAACATTGGTAATACCATTTACAAGGAGAAACACAGTGACACTTTTCATTTAGTAAAATTTGTTTTACTAAATTTCTTTGGGGGATGAATCTACTAAACGACATTCAAGGCCGTTAGTTTAATCACGTCTGTTTATTAATGCAGGATATATGGTTTAAGTGTTTCTATTCAAATATATGTCAATGTGAACTTTGCTGTAACAGCAAACTGGTGTTTTCAGTATATTTTAAAATGTATTAATGACCACTAGAGGGCAGGGTTATTTCTCAATATTAGTTCCCTTATTTGTGAAATTAACAAAATAATTACATCATACTTATATTTTTGTTAACTTTTCTGAAAGACAATTTCTGTATGATGATATTTTGGGTTAATTTTATTCTAATGATTTTTAAGATGTCCTTTTAAAAAAATCTCATCCATTCTATTCTACTTCACGAATTATCTTAAGTACATTAAACATTTAAAAAATTCATAGTCAGTGGACAGATACCATTTTGAACTTAACTGTGAAACCTTGTGCCAACTAAAACTACAAAAATTAATTATACAGGAAAACAAAGGATACAATAGTGAAATTACAATATATTAAATATTAAATGTATATTAAATGATATGTAATATATTAAATATAAATAATACTGTTAAAATATTATTTTAGATTCAACATGGCATTTTTTTAAAATCATTGGCCATTTTGTTAAACCTCAAGAATAAAAATGATAAGACAGTCTCTTTTAGATATTATTCTCTTTTAGAAATCTTTTACTTCCCTTTGCAGAACTGAATTCTGTGCTTCTGTACTTCCATCTCAGATTGTAAAACATTGTGTTAGAATTACTCACATACTCTATGTCCTCTCTGTACTTGTGAACTCCTTAGGAATGGATTCAAGATGATGTCAACACTTTATCCCTGAATGCAGACTTCACCTGCCACTTTATAGTAGATAAACACTCAGTGGAAATTTGTGGCTATACTGTAACAATGGTAGAAAATAAATGAAAATTTAATTATTTACTATGATAATACCTGTACTGTGTATTATTTTATCTTATTCAATTTCATATCAAAATAATATTGATTTTAAAATGATATATGAGCTGGGCGGGGTGGCTCACGCCTGTAATCCCAGCACTTTGGGAGGCTGATGTAGGCAGATCACTTGAGGCCAGGAGTTTGAGACCAGCCTGGCCAGCACGATGAAACCTCATCCCTACTAAAAATGCAGAGATTAGCTGGGCATAGTGGCACATGCCTGTAATCCCAGCCATCTGGGAGGCTGATGCTAATCCCAGCCATCTGGGAGGCTGATGCAGGAGAATCACTTGAACCCAGGAAGTGGAGGCTGCAGAGAACTGATATCACACCACTGCACTCCAGCCTGGACGACAGAGTGAGACTCCATCTCAAAAAAAAAAAAAAAAAGGTCTGGAGAGGAGTGACCCAACAACAACTTGATTATCAATTAACGTTGATTCAGTAAGCATTTCTTGAGGACCTAATGTGTTCCTTGTATTATGCTCAGTGCTGGGCGTAACAAAATGAACAAAAAGTTTATGCCTTTAAAGGATCAATGAATAGAAAAACAGATACAACTGATAATTCTAATCTTTGTAATAAAACATCTTGGCCAACGTATAATTGATCTTCAGGTTGGCTAAGGTAGAAACGTCAAGAAATGTCAAATTTTGGGCAGAATATGGAGACAAGGGACTCGTATTACACTATTGATGGGAATGTAAATTAGTACAGCCATAATGGAAAACAGTACAGAGGGTCTCAGAAAACTAAAAATATAACTACCATATAATCTAATAATTCACTACTGAGTATGTATCAAAAAGAAATGATATCAGTTTATATTATAAAATGCAGAGTCTTCAGAAACTAATGCTTTTCCTCCACATATTTATGTTCATGTTCAGCTTTATACTGATTTATCAAAATTATGGATAATTAATATGAAGATATTTGAAGCAACAGTCCTTAATGATTACTCTAAACAGGAAAGGAAGTAACGATTAGAGGTACTAAGCAGATTGGGGAAAAATATATCAGTGGATTAAGAATGGAAAACTTATTAAAGGAGTATTTTAGTAATGCATATGGAAAATAACAAAAGGACCAGGAAAGGTAAAATATTATCATTAGAGAGAGAACGAAACTTTCTGTATCAATGATAATCAGCTATCT
The DNA here is from genome assembly GCF_003255815.1 of Theropithecus gelada. Classification (NCBI taxonomy): domain Eukaryota; kingdom Metazoa; phylum Chordata; class Mammalia; order Primates; family Cercopithecidae; genus Theropithecus; species Theropithecus gelada. The sequence goes on from NC_037668.1 coordinate 134,063,859, forward strand.
GATTAAAAGAAGAAGGAAAAAGTATTTATCATTGCTACCAGGATATTCCATAGAGTAAGAGCTACCTTTTGAGAGTGACTTAAATCTGTCTGTTCTCATTTATATAAGGACTTTATTTTGACTTTCCATTTTACCACATTGTTTACCACCAGCAAGAATTAAAACTGATGTATATCCTCAGGGACTTGCTGTTTTAAAGTGTGGGTATTTTCTATCTATCATCTATCTATCTATCTATCTATCTATCTATCTATCTATCTATCTATCATCTATGTTACATCATCTATATAACATACATTTACTAATATATAATTAGTTATATGTATATGAGACAAACTTGATAAGACAGTTTCTTTACTTCTTATGCATTCTCCCATTGTAAGAATGAAATGTTTACTCCTCTGAATTTAGCAACCCTTCTTATTGTTTGTGAACACTGAGAATGATTGGCCATGTCCTTGAGTAACTTTACTAATACAGGAGGGTAAATATTTAGAGCAATATATAGGGATTTTGTCTGTGATCCCCATTCTTCTAAAGTAATATAAATATTTACAGTGTGTTTATCCCACAGTGTCTGTCCTAGGAGTGAATATAATGAAACAACAAAAACTATTTTTTAAAAATAGTTATCTTCAGACTTCACTCTACTTACATTTAAAATTGTGACTTAAATAACACAATGTAGAAGATATTATGGCTTCCTAACATCTCAGAATGCAATAAAACATAATCAGTCCAAATATGGCCAGCAATCCTGAATGAGAGACAAATATGAAATTAGGGCTATGAGTAATTTATACATAGTTTAAAGAAAAAAATATATATTTTTTAAAAGCCCAAGTGGAAAAAATAGAAAAGTGGTTAATTATAATTCTTCACCTTATTTCCCTAAGTGTAGAGAGTCAGCATAGTAAAGTTAACATTTTTTATTAATACAGTATGTCATATACTCTGCTAGTGTAGAAAATGCAAGTAAATTGACCTTAAATCATCCTGAAGATTTAAGGTCCATCTGAAGATTTAAAGTAAGAAGATTTAAGGTAAATCAATCTGAAGTATCAGATTAGCAGAGGAGTAAGATATTGTAGCATAGCTTCTGTTTTAAGGCTAAGAAAATTATATAATTTTTGCTTTCTCTCTGTTTTATTCACTGTACTGATTTGAAAAAAATAAAAATAAAAAGCTCTGATTTTGAATATAAGGAAACAACATCTCAGAAACTAGCTAAGACATTGATATTACTCTCCTTGCTATGAACTTATCTGCTCTTAAAAATATTTCTGGTTCTCCTACTTGGCTGTGTTGATATCAGTTCTATTGGGTTAAAAAGAAAGCAAAACCAAACAACAACAGCAATTAAAAAAACAAAACAAACAAACAAACAAACAAAAAAACTCCCATAAAAGTTGCTTGCAGAAGTATGTGCTGCAGAGAGTTTTTCACCTTGCTTGGTCTGGTTCAAGGAGCAAAATGAGAATCCTATCCTACCAAATACCTTTCCAACTCACTCTTAGAGAAGCCTCTTCTGTGCATTAATCCACTATGTGCTCATCACTTGAAGAGTGTTAAAATATGCTTTTAACACTTGAAGAGGTTAAAATACTTGAAGAGGTTTAAATATGACCTTGAAGAGGTTAAAATATGCTATTCTGGGCCGGGCACAGTGGCTCAAGCCTGTAATCCCAGTACTTTGGGAGGCCGAGGCAGGTGGATCACAAGGTCAGGAGATCGAGACCATCCTGGCTAACACAGTGAAACTCAGAATCTACTAAAAATACAAAAAATTAACCAGGCGTGGTGGCGGGCGCCTGTAGTCCCAGCTACTCGGGAGGCTGAGGCAGGAGAATGGCATGAACCCGGGAGGTGGAGCTTGTGGTGAGCCGAGATCGGGCCACTGCACTCCAGCCCAGACCACAGAGCAAGACTCTCTCAAAAAAATAAAATAAAATAAAATAAATAAAATAAAATAAATAAAAATAAAAAAATTAAATATGCTATCTGGCATATCGGCTATTTAAATTTAAAGTGGTTTAAAGAACAATATGTGCAAAAGATCACTTTGACCTCTGTGCTGTTTCTCAAAAGCAGAAGATAAAAATCCCATGTGAAAGATGCCCTCCCTTTACCAGAGAGATGCAAAATCTTTGTATTCAAGGATGAGAAGTCAAAACTAAAAATTCTGTAAAGATCTTGTTAAAATAGCTCTTGTCTTTTAAGCCTCCTACATAATTTAGTTGCTTCTTCACAACTATTCTTTGTCCAATTCAGTGTTTCAGTAACTGACCCTAACTTCTTCTTTGGGTCTTTATTTCCTTATGAGAGCTTCCATGCCCTGTAAAATTTGTATTACGCTTTTATCTTGTTAATCTGTATAATGTCAACTTAACTCTCAGACCCAGCTGAAACCCTAAGGGGATGAAGGTGGAATTTTTTGTCCCTAGATCCTCTTTGCACCATATTATATTTGTTTATATAGCTACTTTCCCTACTAGACAGTAAATTCCTTGATATAGGGAGTATATCTTAAATATATGTGTCCCTAATACCTTACACTATTTTTGACACCAAATTCTCCTCAAAAAAAAAAAAAAAAAAAACTTTGACTATTTAAATTATTTTCACCAAGGTTTACATGTATTCATAACCCTATCCTGAATGTGTTAGAAAACATGGCTTAGTTAAGAACTTGTATTTATATGAAAATTAACATTCAATGGAATAAATCTAATTCTCTCTTGTTTGACACTGAAGGCTATCTAAATAAAATTCCAAGCCATTCCATACTGTTTCAATTGAAGTTTTACGTAGTCAATTACCACATAAAACAGTTTTGCACAATTAACTCTCATGGGATTTCAATTTTCAAAATGTTAACCAAAGATACCACTTTAGTTTGCCAGTGAAATGATCCATGGTATAAAATATGTGTGTGTGCATTTACGTGTGTGTGTGCATTTACGTGTGTGTGTGCATATTTGGCCCAGACAGAATTATACTATCTTTAAATTAACAAAAACAAACAAGCAAACAAACAAAAAAACAGCACATTTCTCTTCCAATAACAGAATAGGGAGAAAATGTTATAAAAGTTCACTTATTACGAAACTATTTATTTACTAGGAGGGAAAACAGTAAATACATCAAATAGACACATCTATTCTTTTAACCTGAGAGAAATGAGTTAGGGGCCAGGTATAGGGCACTGAAACTGCCTAAGCCAGGAAAGAGACTATCATGTGATTTAGCATAATACACAAATATACCTACAGACCAGACATTGCTTTGTAAACAGTACTTACCTCTAAAAGAAACTAGGACTCCCTGAAGAAATGGTTGATTCCAAGGCAACAGCAGGGAAATTTCAGATGAGCCTAAACATTTATCATATTAAGTCAGAAAGTAGAAATGCATTTATTTTTCAGATATAAAGAATACTGTTTTAAAGAATCATAGGTAGGTATCAAAAGGGCACAGCACCTAGCTTAAAGGGGATTACATTTCATTAAATCTGGGACAGTTTAGATATCAAAATAAATACAGAGTAATGAATTATGATATAGAATAAAGCAAGAACGCATGAGTCTATACTTATGTGAAAAGGTAACAAATAAATCATTTGTAAGACATGGGACATTGACCTAGTTTCAAAATATCGCCCCACTAACACTTACTAATTATAAGACTTAAAAAATTAGTAGAGAAGCCTATCAAACACCACTTTAACTTCGCATTAAAATGAATAGTACCAAGTAATAGAACCAGTAGAATTTGTGCCTCCAGCAGATAGGAATGTTTGAGAACACAGCATCACTCCTGTAGTATTCCTTACAAAGATGCCTAGTCCGAATGTAATACAAACATTTAGGCAAATATAAATATAAAGACATTTTGTATAATAACTGACCTGTAGTCTTCTAAAGCATTAAAGTCATGAAAGACAGTGTGAGGAGCTATTCCAGATCAAAAGAGGTTAACAAATAAATGCAACACTTATTTTTAAACTGAATCTTTTTGGTATAAGGAATATTTGATAGGATGGAGGGTAGTTGGCAAAATTGAATGGGGTTTGAGGATTAGATGTTGGCAATATATTTTTCTATTAATAGTTTTCTGTTTCTGTATATGTGGTCACTCTCAGTCTAGTGGCAGAAAGGAATAATGACTTCATAATGCTCATAAATTCTGTGGGTTAAGAACTTGAAAAGGACTTGGTGGAAATAATCTGATTCTGTTCCATCATATTGGGGGCTTCAGCTGAAAAAAAACTTGCTGGCTGAAAGCAGGAATCCTCTGCAGGCTTGTGAAGTACAGGTCTAGTGGTTGAACTTGGACCTCAATAATGGACCTAAAGTATTTAGGCTGTTGGCTTAGAATCCAGAACTCACTTAAGAATCTCCACATTGTTTCATGGGCTTCCTCACAGCATGGTGACTGCATCCCAATAGTGAGTGTATTAGAAGAATCAGCTAAAGTTCTATGACTATTTATGCCTTAACTTCATAAGTCACAGAGCCTTCCCAGATTCAAGAATAGGAACTAAATACCTTCCCACCTTTCCTTTTCCAGGTCAAAACCACACATTTGACAGGAGGAGGATGAAACTCACTTTGTAATAAGAGCATGCAAGACAGAAGAGAGATTGAGTTGCAGTTGTTTTTAGAAAATAAAATCTGTAAATCAAATACTGCCTGTTGTCACTTATTAAGTAGGAGTTAAAAAATGGGTGTACATGGCCAGGCCCAGTGGCTCACACCTGTAATTCCAGCACTTTGGGAGGCTGAGGTGGGCAGATCAGTAGTTCAGGAGATCGAGACCATCCTGGCTAACACGGTGAAACCCCGTCTCTACTAAAAATACAAAAAAAAAAAAATTAGCCAGGCATTGTGGCGGGCACCTGTAGTTCCGGCTACTGGGGAGGTTGAGGCAGGAGAATGGCGTGAACCTGGGAGGCGGAGCTTGCAGTGAGCCGAGATTGCGCCACTGCACTCCAGCCTGGGCGACAGAGTGAGACTCCCTCTCAAAAAAAAAAAAAAAAAAAAAAAAATGCTGGATGTACATGCACATAGAGATGAAACAATAGATAATGGGGACTGCAAAAGGGAGGAAGGAGGTTGGGGGGAGGGGAAGGGTTAAAAAACAACTTATTGGGCACAATAATTACTATTTGAGTGATGGGTTCAATAGAAGCCCACACTCCAAAATTAGCCAATATACCTATGTAACAAACTTGCACATGTCCTCCCTGAATCTAAAATAATTTTAAAAAACATAATAAAATAGAATTTGTGTCATTTGTAATTATAATTATTTTGAGAGTGGTGCTGTGGTTTTGTTAGATAGTGACCTCATACGTAGGAAGTCCATACTTAAATATTCATGGTCAACGAGGCATTTTGTTGACCACTTACCCACACATAGTTCAGAAAAAAGTAGAAATGTCTTGTTCTTACATACTTTTGTAAGTTTTTAATTGTTTTAAAACAAAAAGTACAACAAATAAATAGCTAAAATTATAAATGGAAGTTATCAGGAGGACGTGATTTACATTACTTTGCAAAACGGAAATCAAGAAAGTCAGCTAAGAATACACATGCATGTCTGTTAAGCTACAACCTGAGGCTGTGAATTTAAGGCTTTAGTTAAATATGAACATTTGAATCAGATGCTCAAAGGTAATCAGCCATAGACGTATCCTGTTTCTTACTTCACCAGGGTATTTAAAAATTCATGGAAGCATTTTTGGTTTTCACAGTAAGTGGGAGGCACTGTTGGAATTTAGTGGGAACTGTAATGGCAAATATCCTGTTCTTGGTATATGAAGAACTATGTATCCAACATGATGCTACTAACACTTCCTTCAAAACAAACTGCTGGTATGAATAAGTGAATTAAGTAGGAGAGTTACATAAGTATATTGTAAACAAGTAGAATAATATTCCATAGAACAGTAGAAATAAAATATAACATTGTTTTATATGATGTGAGATAATATATTAATAATGGAAATAGAATTACAATTGATAATTTGGTTATTTATTCTCAAAAGATAGAGTTTGGTATCACAGATATTTTTGTTGCCACAATGATATTAGTTGTTTAAGACACTAAAGACACAGGTTTTATGGAAAGGTCTTGTCCGTATTACGTACCGGTTAGTAACCTTGAACAAATTACTTACATTGTTCAAGCTGTCTTTTTATTTTTCCTTAAAACAGTACTAATATTGTGAAGTATTCTTTGGAGATGATGGACCTAAAGTATTTAGCACAATAAAATCTTAATATTTAATGGAGGCCAGGCCTTGTGGCTCATGTCCAAATCCCAACACTTTGAGAGGCTGAAGCAGACAGATTGCTTGAGTCCAGGAGTTCAAAATCAGCCTGGGCAACATGATGAAATCCTGTCACTACAAAAAATACAAAAATTAACCAGATGTGGTAGCACACCCTGTAGTACCAGCTACTTGGGAGACTGAGGCAGGAGAATCACATAAACCAGAAAGGTTGAGGCTGCAGTGAGCCGTGATCATGCCACTGCATTCCAGCCTGGGCAACCCAGTAAGACCCCATCTCAAAAACAACAACAGCAATAACAACAACAACAGAAAACTATTTTGTACACAGCAAACATTAATAATGATAGTATTGCTAGTGTTGGTGGTAACAATGATTGTGGGAAGAGTATATGGAAGACTTTCTAAGTATCATTACCAAGGGGAATTTCACTGTTATTGTCTAAACATTTCAGAGTATTCCCAATGGGGGAAATTCAAGTGTAGGATTTCAGCTTCTACTTCCAGTAGAAACTGACCTATCTCATCAATTAGACTTTGAAAGAACTCATGTAAAGAAAGAAAATCCTTTTTATCTATTTCACAGAGAACATACTGAAGTTTTAAATTTAATGAAAATGCAGGAAAGATTGAAGAAAATATTTTTCAGGTTAGAAAGACAGAATTGAAGAATCACACATCAAATCTATCTTCTTAGGTATAATGTTTATGTTACTTTAAATTCCCAAGTGAGGCCGGGCGCGGTGGCTCACGCCTGTAATCCCAGCACTTTGGGAGGCAGAGGTGGGTGGATCACGAGGTCAGGAGATCGAGACCATCTTGGCTGACATGGTGAAGCCCTGTCTCTACTAAAAATGCAAAAAAATTAAATTAGCCGGACCTGGTGGTGGGCGCCTGTAGTCCCAGCTACTCAGGAGGCTGAGGCAGGAGAATGGCGTGAACCCAGGAGGCAGAGCTTGCAGCGAGCCAAGATTGCGCCAATGCACTCCAGCCTGGGCGACAGAGCGAGACTCCATATCAAAAAAAAAAAAAAAAAAAAAAGAAAAAACATCCCAAGTGAAAAGGAAATTATAATTGGTATCAGAATATACTTTTTATCCTCCAGGGCTGGGTTGTCCAGTGGAAATATAATGAGAGCCATATAGTTAATTTTAACTTTAGTAGTATTTGCATAAAAAGTATAATTAAAAAGATGAAGCTAATTTTAACATTTTGTTTAACCCAACATAATCAAAATATTATTTCAACATGTAACAGATATTTAAAATTATTGAGTTTTTAAAATATTATTTCTTTTGGAATGTCTTTAAAATCGAATGTATATTTTACACTTAGCTATTTCTCAGTTGGACTAACCACAATCAAAAGTGCTCAATAGCCGCATAGTATGTGTGGCTGCTATATTGGACAGAGTACCTGTGCAACATATATATAATAACATATATATAAGATATTATATTATATATAACAACATATATAAGATATTATATTATATATAACATATATAAGATATTTTATTATATAACATATGTAAGATATTTTATTATATAACATATATAATTTATATTATATATTATATATAAAATTTATATATAATATATATATAAATTTTATATATAATATATAATATATATAATATATAATAACATATAATAACATAAATATGCTATTTTATATATGTATATATATTTTTCAGTTATTTCTGTTATCCACATATTTGAGGAATATATTGTATCAAATAAACTTTTTTGAGCCAGTCGTTTAATTTGACTACATATGAATAAAACAATTTTTTTCAGTCTTAGAACCCTTGAAATTATATATCTCTAAAAATTTGAAAAAAAATGTTATTTTATCAGTGCCTAGTGGTTTTCATCTCCATTAGCCTTGGTAGTCTCCCAAGTATTGTGTGTCTGTGTGTGTGTGTGTGTGTGTGTGTGTGTGTGTGTGTGTGACCACTCTGGATTCTATATAATCTTCCTCTCTGTATGACTAACACATTATTTTTACTTCCAACTTTAAAACCAAATGGAATTTAGTACTTCAATTTTTCTCTGTGGCTTCTAACAGATTTCCTCTGTTCTGAACCAGTGGAGAATAATGACAGGCAGTAGAATTTCTCTGTGTCCTAAACCATCCTCACTTACTCTGCTTACTGCATCAGAGATTCCCTAACTGAAGTCTCACACGTTCCCTAGAAATTTAACGGTAAATAGAGCAATACTCAATGTACTACACCCATCAATTCATGTGCACACACCTAGTTACTCAATCCGGGCTCATGGTGGGGGTAATGAAGTGTTTCCTTTGCATCCCAGAAATAGACACAAATTTATTTCAGAGCAATGAAACAGACACTTCTGCCAAAAGAGCAGCATTGACTTTTCTTGACTGGTGTCAATGTTGTTACTGCTTTTCCCCTTTCTTAGCTTGTGACTATCCCCAATTTTGAAAACATGTGGCCCCTCTAAATGCTATATTTAAAAAAAGAAATCCTTATTATGTGACTAAAAAAATAGAAATCCACATTTTTACTTAACATTATGTGCCCTAGAAATTTCCTGATTACCTTTTTTCTAGTTAGATTCAGCTAGGACTCGATAGCACCTTTGATTATCAATTGGAGAATAAGACGAAGTCTCCTTTTCTTGATGCATTTAAACCAAGAGAATATAAACAATTCAGACATGAAACAGAATTTTGGTACAAAAATTAGTGTTGGAAGATTGATTTCTATAGTTGATAGAACACGTGAAGCAAATCAATAGTCCATCTGAGTGTCCTGTTTTCATGAGAAATAAATCTATTGCTCATTGGGATAAGTAATCTTAAGTAAACAGTTGTATTCTGCTCTTTAGAAAGCTCCCTTTCTCCTTGTAGTCCACTTATTAAAAGGAATAAAAACAGTTAAATATTATTTTTTTCAAATATATATTATTCTCGATGCCTGCCTCAGTTTTCATCTTGTATTCTTTCTATTTGTAAAGTTTGTGCTGGCACTCCAGGCAAGCAGAACGACATAGTCATTTAAAATTATTTCCTGTAGCTACTTGTATTCAAGCACCTAGAAAGGGAAAAACGACGCGACAAGTGGTTGCTACCATGAAACAGTTTTGTAAAAATAAGCATTAAAAATGAATTGGTTCCTTGCTTATAAAGTGCAGTGAAAAAATCATGGGGAAAAATGTTATGCTCAGGTGATAAATCCATACCTACTCAAGTTCAAGGGATTAGAAAACCTCTATGAATTTTCTATAAGAAACTCTCATTTCTTATGGCTTCGTGGTTGAGATTTCATAAACCCAAAGTCTATTCCTGCAAATAGCTAAATTTTAATGCAAATCAAATTCTCCTGTTTATAGGATTCCTTAAGTTAGATATAGGGCATTGATAGGGAAGGACTTAATTTCTGAGAATTGGGATGAGAACATAGAGGCATATTTCCATGAAGCTGGGGACCTTAAATTGGAACATTCCATTGCACCATATTTGACAGTGGGAGTAGCCTTTTTCCCTCTCCCTGGAAGTTAGGCTTCCCTTGCTTGAAGAACTTGAAATGCCTATTTGTAAGGGACTGTTTATCCTCCTCAGGAGGATCATAGCCTTTAAACCTATAGCTAGACTTATGTACCAATTGGCCCCAGAGGATGAATTACAAAGTATGAACAATTGGTACTTTAATACACACCAGAGTAATTGCATTATTTTTTCAATTTCTATAGACAGAAGCCTGGGGAACAATATGTGGAAACGGGTCCTAAGGGTATTGGTTTCAGTTGGAAAAAAAATAATATTTGATTAGGTTGAATTTATTGACATGAGAATCTCATTTGCATCTATTACCTCAAATAGCAAGGAGAGGTTCCAAAGTTTACTGTTGACTGGCGTATGGGCCCAAATGAAGTCTGCACAGGGAAACTGAAATGCCAGAACTTTCTGGGTGCACAATAGAGGAAGTTGTCCAAAGATTTAGGGAAGTTTAAATGAAAGACTGGATTTATTATGTAAAAGTTGCCTGCTGTCCTCTCAATATATTCTCTTGAAGAGTCTATTAGAGAAGATACTCCTTCATAAAAGTCATCAGAACATTCATGAGGGGAGGTTTGAAGATTTGTGTTAAAGCTCTTTATCCTTGAAGAACATTGTTATATTTGTTCCCTGTGACCTAGAAATGAAAATGAGAAATGCCACCATTGTGGGAAAGGTCCCTTTATGCAATAGAGATGATGAGATCTCAAGGTGGCTACAGCCAAGTGAGGACTTCAAATTATCAAAGACACATAGGTGCTGTTAATGGACACATAGTTGCAGTAATCTGAAAAGTCTTATCTGAAGACATATTCGGCATTGACTATTGGGTCATGTTGCCCTACATGGATGGCCTATTAAAGATATTTCTGATGTGTGTTAGTTGAATAGCTCTAGGCCTGGTGAACAGAAGTCTGACTTGAATTATCATGATAGGTTTGGTTCTTCAATCAGTTCCCCGATTATGCCATTTCATTGGCCCAGAGCACTTTGAATGAAAGGGTGGTTTGTTCCCTTAGAGGATGGATAATGCTACAAAGCCAAAATATTTTATCCTTCCTCCTGACTTGCCCTGATGTGACCTCTGAAGACATTTCCCAGAGTCTTTGCATTGGAGTAGGGAAATTGTCACAATTTAGGATAATTACCAAACACAGGATCTGCCCTGATATTAATTCCTAAAGATCAAAAATTTCACTGTGGTTTACCAGTCATAGTAAGAACTTATGGAGGTCAATCATCAGGGGAGTTTGGGCGTAAATCTATATGAAATGAGTCTACAGCACTGCTACATTGCCTTCTACCTTTCAGCCTGCACTGTGGGTTCTCATGCAGTTTCCTATTTTCATTTGACTGAGGAAAAAAATGTTCAGCCCCAGTTTATAGATAAAAATGTATGCTATGCAAAAATAGATGTTGTCAGCCTTGTGGTACAACTGCATGATAGCTCTGAAGGGTAATGATGATGGCGAATCCCTCCCATAGGCAGAACTCCAAGAAATGTGCTTGGTTGATTATTTTGTCTTGAATGTATCTTTGTGAGAGTTATGGATCCCCAGATATACTTGCAAGCAGTGGCTAACGTCTTTGCTAAATGTTCAAAGATTGAATGAAGGGTAATTGACAATTGATGACAAGGATGACTAGAGAATATATATATATACATATGTAAATAGAGCTCTCTGAATGGTTACAGAGTATGAAGATGTTTGTGCCCCACGTGAATGCTCACCAAACAGTAATCTCTTACCAGAAGATAATTTTAACAAGTATGTGAACAAGGAAACCCAGTGTGTGGATGCTGCCAGGCTAGCTTCTTACTCCAGCCAACCCAGTCACTTCCCAATGAATGACTGAATAAAGTGCTCATGCCAGTTGAGACGGAGCTTAAGTATGGCTCAACACCATGGTCTTCTATTTTCTAAAGCTTGTCTCACTATAACTGTTGCCAAGTGGCCAACTTGCCAAAAGTAGAAACCGACATTGAGATCTCATTACAGCTCCATTCCCTAAAAGAGAATAGTAAGGCACCATATGTCATGTTGATTGCCTTGGACCATTTCTATCATGGAAGGAGCAGCACCTTTTTTTCTCACTGAGACAGACACTGAGTATCTGGATCAACCTTTCTTGTCCATGATGCTTTTGCCAAAATCTATGAACGTTCACAGTTCCTCATTCACGATAATCAAACAGCCCTTCAAAGCAAGTGAAAGGAAGAAATTTGCTTATATTCATGGAATTCACTTATCTTATCATTTTGTTCATCACCTTGAAATAGCTTTGCTGACAGAACAGTAAAATGTCCTACTGAAGTCTATGTGGGGACACTGTGGTAATGTTGTTCAGGCTAAACTGTAAACTTTAAATCACTGAGTACTCTGTGGTAATGTTTTTACCATGGCCAGAATTCACAAGTCCAAAAATTAAAAAGTGAACAATGAAGTGTCCTTTCTTTCTCACCCTTGTGATCCACTAGCAAAGGTTTGCTTCACATCCCTGCAACTGTGGATTCTGATGGTCTTGTTATTCCTGTTTCTAAAGGAAAAGGATTCTTCCAGAAGATAAACCAATAGTTTCACTAAGCGTACAGTTGAAATTTCATGTAGATGTTTTGTGCCCTAATGCTAGTGAACCATCAGGGAAAATAAGAACCTTAGGGCCAGGTAATTTATTGTGACTCTCAGGAGGTATTGGGGTGCTGCTGCACAACATGGGTGAGAATAGTCAAGTCTGAAATGAAGGAGATCTCATGAAATGCCTCTTAGAGCTCTTATGCTTGCTGATTAGCGTCAACAGACAGCTAATCTGATCGGACAGACTGCTAATGACCCAGACCATTTAGAAATGAAGTTTTGTGTCCCAAACACACCATACAGGAAATCATGACTATCCAAAGGAATATGGAAAGACTAGTGGAAGAACTTTGGCCATGATAAGTTATAGAAATATGCACTGCAATAAATATAAACATTTCTTTTTCACTTTGATATTGTTTGTGTATACATGCATCGACGTGTTTTCCTCTCCTATTCCCCCGCCATATAACATTGTATGTGTTAATAGTAGGTTTTCTTATAATTTCATTGCTTAAGTTTTAATATACAAAACAATATGACTAATTTAAAAGAATAACTTATTTTTGAAAAGCAGCAACCTCTTTTGGGGAGCATGGTTGGCACATTTTCAGTTGTTCGAGGAGTCATTTCAGCATATTAGGCAAAAGCATGGTTTGTTCTTATCTTTATTTAGAAGTTGTTTGCTTAAAGAAAACTGTGTGGGTGAAATTTTGCCAAAGAGTAGATTTTAGTGAATTTATATTTTATCAGGTTAGCTAAGCTAGGACTACGTTTTCGCCAGTTGTCTTCATTGTGTAGTTTTCTGTTAGTATTGTTACAAGACACATTTATATGCTTTTCAAAAGGCATAAGAGAATCACCAGCTGTACACTTTTATACTCGGAAACCTGTGCATGGTACCACAATAGCTTTAGAATGCTGTTGTCACTGATCTAGAGCTCACCTTGCTGCTTGTAGCATCTGGACCTTCAGCTCCTGCAAATCTTCTTCAAAGTCTCTGAGTCCTAAGCCAAGTGCACATATACCTCTGTGGTGAAAGGCAGCAGCTTTCTGAACAAGTCTCCAACAGCTTCAGAGTAAGAGGTGGGACAAGACAGATATTTCATCCTTTTGGGTTCCAATTTGCTACTAATCTTTTTCATATCCAGATCTTAATTTTAATTACTGTGTGGCCAAGCTATAATGACTTTAGATTCAACACTAGACACAGGAACATTAGTCAGCCAAAACAGTCCCAGCAACTCCCATGCTTGCTTAAAGTCTAACCTTTGTAAATCAATTATTCTATACCCTTCATCTTGTTTCTTCTTTTCTTTGTGCCATGACTGTTACAAATGCTACACAGAAAGACAGTGAAAGTTGCAGCCTTGAGCTTCAGAAATTTGATTTGTGAAACATTCATTTAAACATGCTGAAAGTTTAAAAATGACCAAGATAACTATAGACCTGCTTGGAAGGTATTCCTGCCCCTTGAGAAAAAGTATGAGGAAAATATGAAATCAGAGTTAGCTGATCATAGCCTATATTTAAAACTAATAATGAAAAAAAGGAGGAAAAGTTTAAAAACCAAATTTTCACGTGGAACTGGCTAAATTTTGACTGTAACTACTTTCTGAATGATAGTGTATTTCCATCTTCATTTTTTTCTTTGACAGTCTATTATGATTCACTATTTTTTAGATCATAGGAAACAAAATTTTAAATCATAATACTCATGTAATATGTATTTGGAGACTAACACTTCCAAGTGTCTGTTCTAGTTTGCAAAGTGACACTCAGGTAACAGAGACTGTGAATAGCTTGGCCAGGCTTGTTTAGATCAACTTATTGAAAAAAAAGTCCCACAATGCATTCCCAGTGCTGTAACCACATTGTTGATATAGATCTCACTAATTTTGTTCTGGTAGCTCCTCTAAGTGTTTAGAGACACTGAAGTTACCTTTATCTTTCCCAACTGATATTGACATGTCAGATCTCATTTCAGGAGTAAGCTTGACAACTATGTGGCAGTATCTGTGAATTTTTTTTTAAAATTCTTTATCTCTCTACTTTTCTTTCTCCTTTTACTGTATACTTTTAATAACACTAAGGAAGAGTTCATTTTCTTCTTTCGGTTTCTTTTTTTAATTATTTGAAATTTTACACCCTGACACAAAAATTTGTACCATCATTTGAACTCAATGCCTTCATGCATAATCTGACAAAATTTAAGCAAACAGAAAACAAAACAAAACCACTAGAAATAATTCAATTTTTAAAAATCTCCACACAGATTTCTTTCTACCAAGAATATTACATTTAAAGATATTACATTTTTACAATATTTACAATATTACATTTTATTACATTTTTACAATATTTACAATATTACATTTTATTACATTTTTACAATATTTACAATATTACATTTAAAGATATCAATGTGACCTTGGCCTCATTAAGTTTGCAGTAAGATGTCTGTTTTGTGATACAAGTAGTTTTACATCATTTTCAAATTAGATATGTTTTTCTCTTTACAAATAGGGCTTGTTTTTCCTTAAAATGTAACCTCTGTGATCTACACTAAATATTTTGACAGTAAGTTGTGAGATCATTTTATCTTCCTTTCTTTTAGACCAAAAGCACAGTGATGCCTTTATTTTTACTCACATTTGATGATATCCACAGTGGGAAACAGCAATTCCACTGTCCAACACTAGGAAATGCTCTGACTACTTCACCACTCCAGCTAATACTTAGAGAGATGTGGCCTATTCCCACTTGTTTTGGGGGCTTTAGAATCTGACTCCTTACATTCCTGAGATTAAAAGACATCTTGTGCTATTTTATGTTCTGAGAAGGATTGATCACCCCAAAGACAGATCTATAGGTACGTATGGGTAAGTGAAAGGCTGACAAGCAGCATAAGGCATAATTACCTTTATGGTTAGGAGTCTGATATGCTGCCAGCAGAAACTTTTCAATTCACACTTCCATTTCCTTTTTACCTTGATGCTTGGGTATGGTGTAGGTAAAATGAGGGTAACACTGTAAATGAAAGTCTTTTCTAAGAAAAGGAAAGCTTATTGATGAACTGCTTCAATCATATCTTTTGGTAGATAAGAAAACTGAGGCTAATGGAAGTGAAGTGATGGATAAAATCTTAAAAGAAATAAATGACGGCTAAAAATCTCAAATGGAAAGGAAAAGCTACAAGGAGCCTGGATATTCTCAGGACGGTTATTTGAAAGACTGCATGAAGCAGAACTCATATGAAGTGTGCCTAGTTACAGACTTACAAAGACTCACTCCCTTTCCCTTCAATGACACTGGTGATCTCGAAAGAGCTTTCCACTCACACAGGTCCATAGCTTATTTCTCCCTTTGACCTGACACTGGGACATAATGAGAAAGGATTGGTTTCTTCACTAAAATTCTGAGAACAGCCTTATGAATGTCTGAGGGTAGCATAATCTGGCAGTCCTATGAGCTCAGGTACTATCTGGAATGGGAGACTGCTGTCATTTCATGCTTTGACCAATATAAACAAGTCCCTAATTAGCTTCACACAATTGCTCTTTCATTTATCCTCAGTTCTCTTTAGCATTTCATATGATTCCCTAAAAATCACTGTGTTATACAAAATCACGCAATAAAAACAATAGGGTATATGGGGAAAGATGGAATCAAGAGCTTGCCTTAGTCAGTTTGGGCCAACATAAGGAATTATCATAGACCGGTGGCTTAAACAACAAATATTTCTTTCATACGGTTCTGGAGGTTAAAAGTCTGAGATCAGGGTGCCAGAAGTGTTGGCTTCTTGGCGAGGGATCTTTTCCTGGTTTACAGATAGTTTTCTTCTTGCTGTGTCCACACAGGGTAGAAAGAGAGTAAGTTAACTCTCTGACCTCCTCTTCCAAGGACTCTAATTCCCTTCATGAAAGCTCACAACGTAATCACCTCTCAGAGGCCCAACCTCCAATTAACATCAGGTAAGATACTAGATTTTGACATACGAATGGGGGGAGGGGCACAAACATTTGGTTTATAACAGAACACAATAGTCAAACTAGTGTAACAAATAAATAGAAGATAATAACCCAATAGAAATGGTAGCAATAATTGGGCATGGTGGCTCATGCCTGTAATCCCAGTACTTTGGGGGGCCGAGGTGGGTGGATCACCTGAGGTCAGGAGTTTGAGACCAACCTGGCCAACATGGTGGAACTCCCTCTCTACTAAAAGCGCAAAAATTAGTCAGACATGGTGGTACGTGCATGTGTTCCCAGCTACTGGAGAGACTGAAAGGGGAGAATCGTTTAAACCCAGGAGGCGGAGGCAACAGTGAGCTGAGATCATGCCACTGCACTTCAGCCTAGGTAACAAGAGGGAGGAGACTTTATCTCAAAAAAAAAAAGAAAGAAAGAGAAAGAGAGAAAGGAATGAAGAAAGGCAAGGAGGGAGGGAGGGAGAGGGAGGAAGGGAGGGAGAGGGAGGAAAAGAAGGAAAGGAAAGAAAGAAAGAAAGAAAGAAAGAAAGAAAGAAAGAAAGAAAGAAAGAAAGAGAGAGAGAGAGAGAGAGAGAGAGAGAGAGAGAGAAAGAAAGAAAGAAAGAAAGAAAGAAAGAAAACGAAAGAAAGAAAGAAAGAAAGAAAAAGAAAGAAAGAAAGAAAGAAAGAAAGAAAGAAGGAAGGAAGGAAGGAAGGAAGGAAGGAAGGAAGGAAGGAAGGAAGGAAGGAAGGAAAGAAAGAAGGAAGGAAAGAAGGAAAGAAGGAAGGAAGGAAGGAAGGAAGGAAGGAAGGAAGGAAAGGAGGGAGGGAAGGAGAGAGGGAGGGAAGGAAGGAAGGAAGAAAGGAAGGGAAGGAAGGAAGATTGGTTCTAGAACCAATTTTCATTTTTAAAACTAGCATTATAACAAAACTTACTACAATTAAAAATGAGTTTTCAGCAACCACTATGTGCAGTGTGCAAGAGTTAACAAATTTTGCCTAAAAGATAAAAAATTTATTGAGGAAATAGACATTAAATAAATCATTGATTTAAGTATGATGAGATTTTATGAAAAGGAATTACAAACCATTACACTAATAAATGCAGGGGTGCCTCATTTGGTCTGGGACAGAGGTGGGCACTCTGGGCCTGTGGAATTTACACAGCGACTTTAAGTGTATGCATGAGTTGGGGAAGTGAATGAAAAAGATAGAGTTAATGGCAGAGAGAAGATCAAGTTTCAGAATTTAAAGGCAAAATAATGCAACATGTTCTAGACAACAGATAGAAGTTTAGTAATTTTGCAATATAATCTTAAGAGACAACTAGCAACAAATGGGGTTGTAAATTTAGAATGGGCTGAGATAAATATTACACATAAGCATTCATGAAAAAGAGTGAACTTTGTTCTAAAATCAGTGCATACCTTTAAGTCTTTAAACAAATAAATATTAAATAAACTGTTTTAATTATCATATTTATAGTTTGGAGAACAATTTGGGTTATAGCAAGATTAGAAACAAATGTGGCAGAGTTTATCAGTTGATAATACACAACAAAAGAGCCTTCTTCTAAGAACAGTGCTATATCATATTTTCCAGGCTTCCTTCACTTGATTCAGGGAAGTGACCAATTTTCTTTTTTTTTGCAAATGGAATGTGAGTGGAAACTATATGAGCTGCTACTGGGACAAGACATTTAAGAAGCATCTAATTTATTTCTCTTCTTACTGGCTGGAGGTAAATACTATTGTGGAGCCACAATATGGAAGGAGGCTGGGCCCCCAAATTGCTGCATGAAAAATAACTGCCTGCAAACCAAGAACACTCAACTTGGATTTTTATCAATATAATGTAATGCTTTTGTTGTGCTTGAGCCATTGTACTTTGGGGTATAAGTGGAGGATCTTTCTTTTCTTTTACAGCTAAGAATTCAGGAACAAATACCAGCAAAGAGATTCAATACAATTGTCCAATTTTTAGATAAGGGATGGATAACCATAGTGTGAGTTGAGCCACAGAAATGTGGATGAATTCAAGAAACATTTGGATGATTGTTTAACATTACTTAATAATTCATGGGAATAAAAAAGTATAACAAAGAGAAGAAATCAAGGCTGCAACATGACAAATGTTTTGTATTTTAACTTCAAGAGATCACACATACTCTGCTTTTTCCTCTACTGAAAGATTAGACTAATAATCCAGTTTACCCAGACAAAATAAGCTTCTGGGAGATTCTGCAAGTTTGTTATCTTCCTTATCCTTGCTTTTTTGTATTTTAGAATTATATCACCATTCTCAGATGTTTTCACTAATAATTTTTGAGATTTCATTTGTAAATATCAAGCTTCCTGGTTCTTGAAACCTACCCATAGTTAACAACTGATTCCTAGTTCTAGGGTTAACAACTGACTCCTAGTTCCAGGGTTTTCCTGAATATTATCTTTATGCCAGTTTTACAGCATTCTGGAAGGCTCATTTATCCCACATCATGATATTCTCCTGCTTTCAATTTCTCTGTGTCTTCTCTTTTCTCTTAAGACTAAGCTGGACATTGCAAACAGGATAGTCTCTTCTATCTTGTCCAATCTTTTCTCCTATGCCATTTTTCCATTTTCTGTGTTCTCTGATCACAGAATTGTTTTCATTTCTCAAGGTACAACTAGTGTCATATCTTATGCACATGCTGTTCCCTTTACCAGGATTATACTTTCCCTTAAATTATGTACCCTTTACTTGCTTTATTCTGACTTAACTTCCGATTATGGCTCAAATGTGTTTCCTCATAGAAATCTTCCTTGACACCCCATAGTAAATAAAGTTCACCATATTAAATGCTTTCTTCTCTACCTGCACATGTTTCTTTTTAAAGATATTGTTGTTTATTAACTACCTGTGTGATTATTTAATAATACCTTACTCAACATTTCCTCAGCTCCCTGAGGTCAGAAATTATGTATTTTGCTCTCCATGGCCTTCCTAACATCAAGCACAGTGACTAGTAAACAATTGGTTGTTACAGATACCAACAATCACCTATCTGGCACCCATTTCTCACATTTTCTGATTCACAGATCCCGTTTGGTTCAGGTGTGCATGATACCCATGTATGACTCAGGGACTCTGTTTCTCATTTCAACTCCTGAAGTGATTTTTGACTGATTTAAGCTGATTATTATGAGCAATTCCTTTTGTAAATGATTGGTTTAGGCCAGGTATGCAAAACGTTCTGTCCGATGAGACTTGGAAATCTACTTGGAAATTTCTAGGAGAGCTTTCCTTGTTCTTAAAATGTGATGCATAAAAAACAGTACTGCTTCTGAATCCTTCCTGAGTTCATTAGGGGAGCTAAGTAGAGATCACATGGCCAGAAGATGTAAAAAATTCAGGTGTCGATTAACATTATTAAGCTACCAAATTAGTCCATTTCATTTTTTTTTTTTTTTTTTTTTTTGAGAAGGAGTGTGGCTCTGTCGCCCAGGCTGGAGTGCAGTGGCCGGATCTCAGCTCACTGCAAGCTCCGCCTCCCGGGTTTACGCCATTCTCCTGCCTCAGCCTCCCGAGTAGCTGGGACTACAGGCGCCCGCCACCTCGCCCGGCTAGTTTTTTGTATCTTTTAGTAGAGACGGGGTTTCACCGTGTTAGCCAGGATGGTCTCGATCTCCTGACCTCGTGATCCGCCAGTCTCGGCCTCCAAAAGTGCTGGGATTACAGGCTTGAGCCACCGCTCCCGGCCAAGTTAGTCCATTTTAAAGGTACATGACCTTAAAAACTTTATGTGTCAAAAAATCTTCAAGTTCACTGAGAACTCCCTGTTTCCATATCTAGAAGTTTTCTAACAGATATTTATAAGTACTCATCAAATATTTCTTGAATAAATGAAAAGTGTCTATATTTAGTGCCTAATAAACAATATGCACAGTACATGATTGTACTTCCAAACATTGGCAGTGATGTTCCCTTAGCACTGCAAATCTTTCTTATTTATACAATGCAAACTCCCAGTCTTTCAAGAGTCAAAATAGGTCCCTATCTCCAGGATACTCCTTCTCTCACATTGTTAGGTTAGCAGCTCCTCCATTATACTCTAAAACTAGTTTAGATTTCTACCATTGCCTGTATTCCCATAATATATTTCATTGCACCTCCCGCATTCAACCAAATATATGCTGAAGGAAGGGGCTGCCAAGACTAAGGCAGAACTTGGCCTTTAGTACATGATGAATATATAAAGTCTCTCCGGGGGAAAAGAGTTTCATGAATGAAATAACCAAGGAAACCTCTGGAAAACAAGGGGAAACTGGGCTTATTGTAATAATGTGTACAAGGGCAAAGAACAATAGTATAGCAGATCACAAAAGGGAAGAAAACAGAGTTGCTTTCCCAGGATATTGGTGTTTTAAAAATTAGCGTACATATTGGTAAAGAATACCATGCAAGAAATATTGGGACACCAAATCACATGGGAGCAACATCTGAATGTCAGTGCAAGGAAATTGAAATTTACTTTGCAGGGGTAGGAATGCTATGATGAAAGTACTCATATAATAGTGTTCTGTAAAAAGAGTCAGTGATGTTGGTGAATGATACATAAAATGTTAAATGTAATAGCCACACAAGGAATATAAGTGTTGAAAATAGGTGGTGATATTACAAATAGGGACAGATACAAGGAAAATGTCTTAGACATAAATAATGAAAAACTACATTACTACTACATATCTATCAGAATGGCCCATATCCAGAACATTGGAAACACAAATGTTGGTAAGGATGTGGA
Source organism: Theropithecus gelada (assembly GCF_003255815.1). Taxonomy (NCBI): domain Eukaryota; kingdom Metazoa; phylum Chordata; class Mammalia; order Primates; family Cercopithecidae; genus Theropithecus; species Theropithecus gelada. Next base: position 134,085,011 of record NC_037668.1, read on the forward strand.
GAGAAAAAGGAATTCTCATTCATTGCTATGGAAATGGAAAATGGTACAGACTCTTTGGAAGACAGTTTGGCAGTTTCTTACAAAATTAACATACTCATACTATACAGTCCAGCCATCACACTTCTTAGTATTTAACCAAAGGGTTTGAAGCATGTTCGTGGAAAAAAAAAAAAAAAAAAACTGCACACAAATATTTATAGTAATTTTATTAATAATTGCCAAAACTTGGAAGCAAACAAGATGTCCTTCAGTAGCTGAATGGATAAGTAAAGTGTAGTACCTCTGGAAAGTAAAATATTATCAAATATTTAATAGAAATGAGCTAATAAGCCATGAAAAACATAGAATACTTTTATTAATAAATTCATATTACTGAGTGATGGAAGCCAATTTAAAAGGCCGCATATTTACTGTGATTCCAATTATATGACATTCTGGGAAAAGCAAAACTATGGAGATAGCAAAATGAACAGTGGTTGACAGAGGTTGGAGGAAAGGGAGGGTTAAATAGAGAATAGAGAATTTTTAGGGGAGTAAAACACCTCTATGTGATATTATAATGGTGGATAAGTGTTACTATATATTTGTCAAAATCCATACAATATAGAACACCAAGAGTGAGCCCTGGCTGGGCGTTGTGACTCATACCTGTAATCCCAGCACCATGGGAGACTGAGGCAGGCAGATCACTTGAGGTCAGGAGTTTGAGACCAGCCTGGCCAACATGGTGAAACCCCATCTCTACTAAAAATACAAAAATTAGCTGGGTGAGGTAGGACCTGCCTGTAATCCCAGCTACTTGGGAGGCTGAGGCAGGAGAGTCACTTGAACCCGGGAGGCAGAGGTTGCAGTGAGCTGAGATAGTGCCACTGCACTCCAGCCTAGGTGACAGAGTGAGACTCCATCTCAAAAACAGAAATAAAAACAACAACAACAACAAAAGACAACCAACAAAGAGTGAGCCCTAATGTAAATGATGCACCTTGAGATGCACAGTGATCTGTCATTGTACTTTCATCGTTTGTAACGAATGTGCCAGGCTGGTGAAGGATGTTGGTAACAAGAGAGTTTATGTGTGTAGGGGAGCAAGGGGGTATAATAAGAAATTTTTGTGCCTTCCCCTCAATTTTACTGTGAACATAAAGCTGCTATAAAAAACAGTCTTTAAGAATACAGTATTTAATCAATAAGTTTTTGTAACTGAGTATATCCACATGTTTAAATTACAATGACATAAAGAACATAGTTTTTTTGGTTGAATAATCCTTTGTTGCATGTTCTTCTGAAACAATAAAATAAATTAAAAAAAATCACTTATCATTTTGAATGTCCATATGATACAAATTGTTTATTTTCTTATCAAATATATTTATTGAATTTCCACCAACAGTGTAGCTTAACAACAATTTGTGTGGTGGTAGTATTCTGCTCATTTTTAATTAGAAATTACACTGACATAATATATAAAGCAGTGAAAAAGAATTGTGCTATATTATATGCTTATTTATGTCTTAATTTTGCAATGTTATGAGCAGGAGGAGATGGATTCCCCCAAATATGAAATTGAAATTCAGTATCACCTCTTTTCAGTTTAACTCAGTGTTCTGACATAAATAATTTAATTACCAGACCACCTAGGTAATAAAACAGAAAATACTGTGTATGTGTGAGCATCCTTCAAGGGAATTTAAATAAAATTTTATTTAGAAATGAACATTACTATAAATTAGAACATAAAGTGTTCATAATTTTGTATGTTTTCAAATAGAAATATGGAGGAAATTTTAAACTCATAGAAATGTTATTCAAATCATGTCCCTCTATTCCCTGGAGGCACGCCCTCAGAACTTTTTATCTTTATGAAACATTTGAAAACCTCGGGAAAGGACAACACCCTTGGTTCTATACAGATGCTGTCATGAATTCATCTTATATCAGTTTCATATAAGTCATTTTACTTTCCTGTCCCCACTTTCATCATTTGTCAATTCAGAGACATCAATTATGTCATCACTAAGATGCCTCACATGATTTCTGAAGACAGGAAATCCTCAGAAGTTGACATGTAATGAGAGAAATAATAAACATTAGTAAAATATTCCCAGGTTTTTTATGGGATTATTTTAGAGAAAACACTTAATTGATAAGTGAAAAACCGAAAACTTCAGGTTCTCAAATCAAACTAAATGAATATTTTATCACTTATCTTCTGCAACTTTTCCTGCAGCAAAATGATATTAAGTTATCTGTGTACTTGCTTGGATTTGAAAGGTCAGCATCCTCTTCATGCACAAAATTTTGTCATACTTCATATTAAACACAGAGTCAACGTTGATACTTTGCTGTTTTTCATCAATGATGGGGCTACTGACAATATCATGAGCTCTTACTCCTTGGATACCAACTTTTACTTTAAATCGCTTGCTTTTCTTCTCGTTAACACTCAGAATTCTTCTTAGTTATTTCCAAAGTTAGCCCCTTTACTAGTTACTCCCCATCATTTCCAATATACAACCAGATAGATTTGAGAAACTCCAATCATTCTCAAGGCTTACATATGGACAATGTGTATCAAAAAGTATTTCAAGATTATTTCAAATATTATCTCAGTAATAAAGTTTGGCCTAATATTTTCCATTTGTTTCTTTATTGTTTCTATCTGTCATGCACAGCCATGTGTGATAAGCAATTACAGAAGATCCTTTATGAAATTGCATTATGTTGTGCTGTGTTGTGTCACGCGTAACCCAAGGCATTTATCTTTACAAGACTGAGTCAATTAAAAGAATATGGAACAGTTAGAGGATAATAAGAGCAAGTAATTAAACAATTTGACATTCAACTCTTAGGATTGATTCTCAGTTATAGCAAACACAAAGTGTTTTCTGTCCTTTTTTGTCTTTGTGTTTAGAAATCCGAGAAAACAAACTGGAGAGAAGGCAACACATATTTCATTTTAGCTGGGAGCAACTTCCATTGTGAATCAAGAATTCATTCAAAATACATCTGGAATGAAGTTTTGCTTTTAACAGAATGGCAACATCTAACCTCATCACACAGGTGAGGACAAAGCAATTGTATCTTTTAGAGAGGTACACATTTTTAAATTTCAGATGTAGGAAAAATAAACTTTGTAATTTTTCCAATAAAAAAGCCACTGCTCACCTATAACTTGGGTGTGCTACATGAAGCACACCAAGGAATAGGAAGTTCAGTTCTGTGATTATGATTTTCAAATGTTAAATAAATAAACAAATGTGGTGAGCTCTCCTAATTTGTTTCCCTTTGGTAGAGAACAATAGGGCAAAAATGGCATACATCCTGATGTAGAATTTATAATGTGACATACAAAATGTGAGATTATGTATTCTTCACATTGCTTGTTTTATCTAAATTTCACATTAATATATGGACAAGAGCCCATCCATTTTATCACTACAGTATATTGCACTCGAAAAAAAAAATAGTGTTCTTAAGCTTCACCTATTTAGAGAATCCATGTAGTCAAATACCATCGAGGATAGTTGAGTGGTCACTACGTTGTAATATCAGACGAAGATGACAGTGAATCTGCAAAAGAAGAAAGCATTCTGAGAACCACTCATTCCAGAGCAGGTGAAGGTAAGGGTATATTTCAAAACAGAACACAAAAGAATCTATGCTCACAAGCTATATTTCAAAGGATAGATTTTTCAAGACTCTTGCCAATAATTAACAATCATGGGACGTAGAGTTCTAAAACTGTTTCTACCCATTATATGCATAGAGTAAAACTATTAAACAATTGCTAGATGTCTAATTTATGCTATGAGTAATCAGAATGTTGAGAAAATAACTGTCATTGGATATAATCATAAAGCAATATTATTTCCTAAATTGCATTGGAGGTGTTCTTCCTTGGGTACTAGATAAAAACAGGCAGTTTCATGCCTTTTCAGATAATTCTTAGATTAAATACAAATAATATTAATCCAAAGGTCACTATAAGTTTCTTATTTATTTATTTATTTATTTATTATTATTATTATTATACTTTAAGTTCTAGGGTACATGTGCATAACGTGCAGGTTTGTTACATATGTATACTTGTGCCATGTTGCTGTGCTGCACCCATCAACTCATCTGCACCCATCAACTCGTCATTTACATCAGGTATAATTCCCAGTGCAATCCCTCCCCCTCCCCCCTCCCCATGATAGGCCCCGGTGTGTGATGTTCCCCTTCCCAAGTCCAAGTGATCTCATTGTTCAGTTCCCACCTATGAGTGAGAACATGCGGTGTTTGGTTTTCTGTTCTTGTGATAGTTTGCTAAGAATGATGGTTTCCAGCTGCATCCATGTCCCTACAAAGGACACAAACTCATCCTTTTTTATGGCTGCATAGTATTCCATGGTGTATATGTGCCACATTTCTTTAATCCAGTCTGTCACTGATGGACATTTGGGTTGATTCCAAGTCTTTGCTATTGTGAATAGTGCCGCAATAAACATACATGTGCATGTGTCTTTATAGCAGCATGATTTATAATCCTTTGGGTATATACCCAGTAATGGGATGGCTGGGTCATATGGTACATCTAGTTCTAGATCCTTGAGGAATCGCCATACTGTTTTCCATAATGGTTGAACTAGTTTACAATCCCACCAACAGTGTAAAAGTGTTCCTATTTCTCCACATCCTCTCCAGCACCTGTTGTTTCCTGACTTTTTAATGATTGCCATTCTAACTGGTGTGAGATGGTATCTCATTGTGGTTTTGATTTGCATTTCTCTGATGGCCAGTGATGATGAGCATTTTTTCATGTGTCTGTTGGTTGTATGAATGTCTTTTTTTGAGAAATGTCTGTTCATATCATTTGCCCACTTTTTGATGGGGTTGTTTGTTTTTTTCTTGTAAATTTGTTTGAGTTCTTTGTAGGTTCTGGATAGTAGCCCTTTGTCAGATGAGTAGATTGCAAAAATGTTCTCCCATTCTGTAGGTTGCCTGTTCACTCTGATGGTAGTTTCTTTTGCTGTGCAGAAGCTCTTTAGTTTAATTAGATCCCATTTGTCAATTTTGGCTTTTGCTGCCATTGCTTTTGGTGTTTTAGACATGAAGTCTTTGCCCATGCCTATGTCCTGAATGGTACTACCTAGGTTTTCCTCTAGGGTTTTTATGGTATTAGGTCTAACATTTAAGTCTCTAATCCATCTTGAATTAATTTTCATATAAGGAGTAAGGAAAGGATCCAGTTTCAGCTTTCTACTTATGGCTAGCCAATTTTCCCAGCACCGTTTATTCAATAGGGAATCCTTTCCCCATTTCTTGTTTCTCTCAGGTTTACCAAAGATCAGATGGCTGTAGATGTGTGGTATTATTTCTGAGGACTCTGTTCTGTTCCATTGGTCTATATCTCTGTTTTGGTACCAGTACCATGCTGTTTTGGTTACTGTAGCCTTGTAGTATAGTTTGAAGTCAGGTAGCGTGATGCCTCCAGCTTTGTTCTTTTGACTTAGGATTGTCTTGGAGATGCGGGCTCTTTTTTTTGGTCACTATAAGTTTCAAACATAATGTCAAGCTATTTTGCTCACTCCTATATAATAGTCAAAATTCTTACCATTTGATCTCAAGTGAAATATTCCCTCTATCAGCCAGGCTTGTAGTTTGTGGAGGGAATGAATCCTTGTCTTTCCACTTCTTATTCAGCTCATATTTGGTATTTCTGAACACTCTGGAAGTGAAGTGAATATTGAAGAGAGTAAAGAGATAAGAGAAGGGGCAGCAAAGTTCTTACTTAACTGCTGCTGTCAGCAACTGACTAAGCTTTGTAGACCTGACTTTAAAGCTACCTTTCTCTTATAGGGGACTTTTATGGTGCAGCAGTAATACGTTCTGTGTAGCAAACCATCTCAACACTTACTACCTTAAAACAGCAGCTCTTTATTATATTCCATGAGTCAACAGGTCAGCTGTGTAATTCTACTAATTGAACCAGACTTATCTTGGCTGGGTTCTGTCAAAAGTCAGATGGTGGCTCCACTGGGGCTGAATAGCCTCAGAAAGCCGTACATGTTTGCAGGTGGGTTGGCTGTCATCAGAGACAAGGCCATGTGTCTCACCTTTCAATACTGTAGCTTCTTCCCATGAAAAAATACAAAAAGCTAAAAGTAAAAGAAAGGGTAAGCCCCCATGCAAAAGTGCTTTTCAAATTGCTGCTTATGCCGTTTGCTTTTATCCCACTGGCAAAAACAAATCACATGACCAACTATGAGTCAGCATGAGAAGGAGTTACCAGAGTGTGAATGTAGAAATGTGGAAGAAATTCCAAGATTTCACTAAGACATTGTACCACCTATGATCTCTTCAGAGACACTGTCGCTTATCCCTCATGTTTGCTTGTCTTGATGCAGATGGCCTATTTCCTCTGTCTTAAAGGGTCCACTGTTATCCTTGGTTTCTCTTTGCTGAGGTTTGCAGACTATGGGAAGCCCTCTTGGACATGATGCAAGATACATTACGGCGACCTGTCTTAGTCACATGACTGAGAGCTGGTCTCTATAAACATCTGTATCCTTTGTCCAGTCAAACTCTGGGAAATACAGTCTCAGCCTAATTAAGTCACCTATTTACTCCCAGATGTGGAAGAACTAGCTACTCCACCTCTCCCCATTTGAATTTACCAGCAGGACAAAGACAGGTCCATTTTATTATACCAACTTCACAGCATATCAAACTCTCTACACAGTCCTGATGAAGCCAGTCCTGCTAAGTTTGAGATAAGGGTCAGGAACCCATACCTGTTTGTTCTTGGGAATGTTTGGACTCAGAGTTCACCAGAAGTTCTCTCTAAAATATATCTTTCAAATTTCTCTGAATTACCAACAACGTAATTTATTAACAACCTGGATTTAGGTGAGAATTAATAATTATGTAATCAAATTTTTCTTTTAAAAATATTCATCTTAGTATGACACTTCAATTTGGAGTTTCATAAATATAATTTCTGTGGTCTCTTGATTCCTCAGTTACAAATGCCAAATTAACATCTTTAATGTGGAAAGTGACAAAACTGGGGAAACAATTAGGCATTGTAACTCCAAGTAAAAAAGAATGATAAATTATAATAAAATTGTATTTAATTTTGTACTTATCAATTTAAATTCACCATTATAGACTGGGTAGATTATCTTAAAGATTACTCTTTAATCACTGAATTACCTCTTTCACCCAGATCTACATCAATTAAAAATCTGGTGATTGTGTTCCTTATGCTTTTATCTAGGTAAATGGTAGAACTATTAAAGAGTAGAAAATCAAAATCAAAGTTCCCAATCTTACCATGAATGAATATCCCCATTGTTGAAATAGAGCCATTCATAATTTATGGAGTAAACTTTCTAGATCATTAGTATAGCAACTGCTAAAAGGAAAAAAAAATCACATGAAAACTTTAAAGAAATGGATTGAGTTATTAATGTAAAGTGCAGGATTTGACACATGGTAAGCGTGCAACAAATATTAGCATTCATACAATTATGATATCAAATACCCAATAATGTTTTCAATGATCCGTAAATTAGCCATTGTTGAAGTTAGGCTTAAATCTCTCATGTGTTCTTTCATCTATATATCGAAGCCCTCCATCCCACAGAACACTCAACATCTAACCACACAGATTCTTATAGTTCTTCATTTTTCTTGAAATAATTCTTTTAAAAATTACTTCTCCATGGCATATTTATTATACTGGGGACAAAGTAAGTGTTCAGGAGAATAACAAGCTAACTATTCCTAGCTTTTCAGATGACACAAAGTTGCCACTACTCTTTGAGCAGTATTTCTCAGACTCTCCCAAATCCCACACCAGATTTCACATACACTTTGCTGTCTGAAAATTACTTCTTTCTCTTCCATTTTTCTACTCTTCTTACATTTTGAGAAGACAGATCTTAATTGTCTTGCTTAAGACCACTTCTTTAATCCTAGGACAGACTTCGTAGATGTCTTCCTTCCCTTTACCCAGTTGGAAGCTCTTCACAGGGAGCTGAAGACTCTAAGTAGACACTCATGTGGCTTAACCATAGGAATCCTGTGACTCGGTTTTGTCTGTGTCTTACCACTGAACCAAAAAGTGATTTATTTCCATCTCCTTACTTTCATCTTCCCACAGCAGACAATAATTCCCACATCTCTTTCAACACCCGAGTATCTTCTTTACTAACTCTTCTTTCAAGAAAGTGTTCTGGGACTTTTTTCCCCAATTCCTCCTACCTTCTCCACTTAGAATACAGTTAATTAGCTTCACTTATTTTGATATTCTTTTTTTTTTTCTTTCTGAGATATCTAGAAACCATGTTTCTTCCAGTTCAGTCACTATTATTTTTCCTTGCTTTTAATACATCCTTCAGTTGGAACCTTAGCACTCATATACAGTTTGTTTTGTTAGAATTCACATTATTGTCTCCAACTAGAATGAGCGTAAGGCTTGCTCTGGCTTACCATGGTAGTTGAAACCTAAAAAGTGTTGGGTACATAGTAAGCTAAAAAGTGATGGAGACATAATAAAAGTGATGGGTACATACTAAGCTATTTATGAATAATTGAATCCATGAGTAAATTAATGAATATTCTTTTTTTACTTAAGTGTCTATTTACCACAATATTACAAATCATTTTAATCAAAATAGTTAACCTACTAATCATCCTAAAAGCCATTCTATATATAAATATTAAATATTCTATTATCAAAAGTTAAATTTTATTCATCACTTTAAACAGAATCCAAACATTCTGGCCTGTGTACAGTCATTTGTATTATTTATTGAATTCCTGCAATATAAAAGCATTGTGGAATCCAGATACATCCTACCGCTCTTTCAGTCAAGTGAGAAATACTGTGAAAGCACATAGTAGTATAAGTCACGGTAGAAAAAAATATACCAAAAGAGAAATATAAAAATAAACTTTGGTAATGTTTAGGTAGTTACCGTAAATAACTACTACCTGGGGAAGGATTCAGGGAAAGTAAAATGAAAAAGAATTCTTTCTCTCTCTTTTCCTTCCTTCCTTCCTTCCTTCCTTCCTTCCTTCCTTCCTTCCTTCCTTCCTTCCTTCCTTCCTTCCTTCCTTCTTTCTTTTCTTTCTTTCTTTCTTTCTTTCTTTCTTTCTTTCTTTCTTTCTTTCTTTCTTTCTTTCTTTCTTTCTTCTTTCTTTTCTTTCTTTCTTTCTCTTTTTCTTTCTCTCTCTCTTTCTTTCTCTCTCTTGTTCATTCTTCCTTTCTTTTCTTTCTTTCTCTCTTTCTCTCTCTCTTTATTTCTTCCTTTCTCTCTCTCGTTCTTTTTCTTTCTTTCACTCTTATTTATTCTTTCTTTCTCTTTCTTTCTTTTTCTCTTTCTCTCTTCCTTTTTCTCTCTCATTCATTCTTTCTCTTCCTCTTTCCTTCTTTCTTTCTATCTCTTTCTTTCTTTCTTTCTTTCTTTCTTTCTTTCTTTCTTTCTTTCTTTCTCTCTCTCTCTCTCTCTCTCTCTCTCTCTCCCCCTCCCTATTTATTTTCTTTTATTTATTTTCTTCTTTCTTTCTTTCAAAGTCTTCTGGAAAGGAGAAGAGAATTTAGGGATAACTAAATAGTAGACATAGGACACAGAAACAAGAGTAACAAGTTGTCCAGTTTCAAACTGAAAGACAATCTGGGCACACTTCAAATTCTGTTCAGTTTTTCCTTGTTCTCCCTATACTTTTGCATCTACATCACAGTTCACATCCTTCCTTGAATTTGAGTCATTATAGCCTTAATCTTTCCTAAATTATATTTCAAAATCATTATGTCTCATGCAAAAAAGACACTCAATACATTGTCTTGCTAATGATATGTTATAAAGTCATTAAAAATGGACAAACAAACATTGGTGAAGCTTACTGAATCCTGAAACCAAATATTAAGGGCAATTCAACAATGAGTTGGACTCTGTTGAGATTAGAAAGATAGGTGGAGGAAAATAAGCACAGGTCAACAGCTTGGGGTCTCTTCTGAACCTTTGGTTTCTTGCTGAGCACCTAGAAAATGACCAGGTCAGTACTCATGCTGTGGTCTGAAAATGTGTGTCTCTCCAAAGTTTAGATGTCAAAATCTAATCCCCAATGTGTTGATCATAAGAAGCGGTGATTTTGGTAGGTTATGAGGGTAGAAGCCTCATGTATGGGAATATTGCCCTTTTAAAAGAGGCTTGTGGGAGATTGTTTGCAACTTCTACCAAGTGAGATCACAGAAGGCACTCTCTAAGAGGAACAAGTTCACTAGACATCAAATCTGCTGGTGTCTTGATCTTGAACTTCTCTGCCTCCAGAAATGTAAGCAATAAATTTTTGTTGTCTATACATTACCAGCTCTAAAATGTTTGGTTATAGCAGTTCAAGTAGGTTAAGACATCCCACATGACAATCCGCCTTTTTATAATTTATAATTTACATTCATAGTCATGAGTTTATTCCCTAAGATTTCAGTTTTAATTACTTTCTGAGATCATCTTTTTCTATGGGCACTCGCCATAACACACATATTTATTAGGTGGTAATTTTGCTAGGTGCTCTGGTTATAAAGATTTACGAAACATGCTTTTAGCACTCAGAGAATTTACAGAATAGTGTGAAAAATAGGTGAATGTCTAATTTGAATAAACTGATATAAGTATGGTGAAAGAAAAGAGGACAGATGAGAACATTTACTATGTACTAGTTTGAAGCATGGCCAAGAAAAAAAAAATCACAGGAGAATTCTTAGAAAATATAAAGCTTGAAACTTGAAATGAGACTACAATGTTAGATACGAGTCAGTCAATTGAAGATGACAAATACAGGCATCACAGGCAAAGTACTCAAATTAGGGATTTTTATATGTTTTATTCACATAATATTCTAAGTAATGAAATCAGTGCCTGCTACATAGTAGGTAAGCCATCAACACATATTCAATGAATATAAATATATGAATGAATGAATAAAATATCATCCTATAAACCAAAAATGAGCAGGGTGGAGAGCTGTGGGAATCATAACTGCTTCAGTACCACTGGAATGTTAAAATCAGATGAAGAGTGTTTGGAGCTGATGCTGGAAAGGGAGGCAGGGCCAAATCATGAAGGGCTCCAGGCACCTCTCACAAGGAGCGGGAGAAGGATTGTGAGAAGAATTGTTTGGTTAGATTTCATTATGATAGATCACTCCAGGATGGGTTAATGGATGGATTGAAGGAGCAAGACACAAGGTAGCAGCACCAACTGCAAGGCCACAGCAAGGACACAAGTCAGAGGTGATGAGTATCTCAAATAGAACACTGGAAAGAGGGAGTGGAGCAGACAGGTGAATCTTTATCATGCTGGAAGTTGGAATTCCCATGCTGACACACAGTCTCAGGATCACATGCATATTTTTAGGAGGTAGGAACAAGTCAGTATGTGGCTGCCTAAAATGTAGAAACATAATTTAATCTGAAAATTAAAATACTAACTGTGCCCACAGAAAAGGGAAGGGATAATTTTGAGTCAGTAACGAAAAGGAAAGCAGGCCAGGTGCGGTGGCTCATACCTGTAATCCCAGCACTTTGGGAGGCCAAGCAGGGGCTGATCATGAGGTAAGGAGTTTGAGACCAGCCTGGCTAACATAGTGAAAACTTGTCTCTACTAAAAATGCAGAATTTAGCCAGGCCTGACTGGGTACACCTGTAATCCCAACTACTTGGGGCATGAGAATTGCTCTAACCCAGGAGGCAGATGTTGCAGTGAGCCGAGATCGTGCCACTGCCCTCCAGCCTGGCAACTAGAACTTTCTAATATTGGGGTTTTGTGTGGAAAGCAGTACAACCACTTTGGAAAAATACTTGGACAATTTTTAATGAAGTCTTTGTAATGAATTTGAACATATACTTACTCTATGACCCAGTTATTCTACCTTTCGGTATTTATCTAAGACACATGAAAACATACCTCCACAAAAAATCTTGTGTAAGAATATTTAAAGTAGCTTTGCTCATGACAGCTCAAACTGAAAATAACAATTGCCCATCAATAAGAAAATGGATAAGCAGGCAGGGCGCGGTGGCTCAAGCCTTTAATTTCAGCACTTTGGGAGGCAGAGATGGGCGGATCACCTGAGGTCAGGAGTTCAAGAACAGCCAGGCAAACATGGTGAAACCCCATCTCTACTAAAACTAAAAAAACAATTAGTCAAGTGTGGTGGTGGGCACCTGTAATCTCAGCTACATGGGAGGCTGAGGCAGGAGAATTGCTTGAACTAGGGAGGTTGAGGTTGTAGTCAGTGGAGATCACACTATTGCACTGCAGCCTGGGTGGCAAAGCAAGACTCTGTCTCAAAAGAAAAAAAAAAAAAAAAGAAAATGGATAAGCAAAACTGAGATATATTCATACATAGGAATACCACTCAGCAACACAAAGCAAAGGAACAAGATCCTGACTCCTGACACATGTGAAAACACGGATGTGAACAGTCTGACTTCAGGCCAAAATTTATGTGTGATCTTTCAGGCCAGATTGTAGGTAAGTACAAGCCTTTATTTAGCAAGCCTCACCCAGGGAAACGGTCCTCTCTACAGCAGGCTTGGTGCACAGCCAGGGTATTGCAATTTTCTGGAGGGAGCTGCATTCAAGAACTCAGGTGTCTTTGGGCCAGCCAGGTTTATATACATGTCTGCCTTCCTAGTCTAGGTGTCTCCATGGGAAGTATCGTTAATGGAGGACTTAACTGAGGCACTCTTTTCCATTTGGACTCTGCCTTTCTATTTCTAGCCATTTTCCTTCTCACTCCCACTGCTTTTTTCCTGGAACAAAGTCCAGAAGGAGGCAAGGGCTTTTTGTTATGCAGTGAGGCAATTCCTCCCATCTGTGCTGATTCACCTGACTGACTCTTTTCTGTTGCCAATCCATGGTGGGGAGAATGGAATATTAGGGAGGCAGGTTAGCATTTTGCCTATTTTTGGCACTGTCATAGTAAGTGAATTAGAGCTTGATTGTTACTTTCAATTTGGTCTATTGTCTTAATTGACCACCTTGACACTTGATTGCTCGACCAGATGGAGCTCACAGTTTATGCATGATTTCGTTTATCTAAAGTTCAAAAACAGGAAAAGCCAATTCATGATGAGCCCAATTAGAAAAAAAGTGGTTCTCTTGGCAGTTGGGAAATGAAAAATAATGGTGAATGTACTAAGAAAAGAAATCAGGGAACTCTTAAGAGGGCTGGAAATGTTCCACATTTTGGTGATATTTGAGATTGATCAGTAAATGGTGTGTGTCAAAATTCATTGAATTGTAGATGTAAGATTTGTGCATGTTATTATATTAATTTTTATGTCAAAATTATAAACAACAAAAAAACACTCTCAAGGTTTGAGGCCATTATTATCAATTAATGTGACATAACTAATACACAAAAATCTGCAAAACTAAACCTGCAAGTCAAATTTATTGACAGTAAATGAATTAAATCTTAACACATGTCTCTAAGTTTCTATAAATGAGAAATAAGCAGAGTTCTCTCCTAGCTTTAATTGTAATTATAATTACCTTTGTTTATGCAAAGTTTGTTATTTCCAAATTACTCACCAAGGACCTGATTAAAAAATGGTGTGCATGCTCCTTATTCTTTAGTTCAGTAATGTGTTTCTCAAAGAAAGAAAAAAATGCTTATTGCGCACCCAAATTAATTAAATTTGATACGTTTACTATTCATGAAATGTCTTCTGATAGTGCAACTGTATCCCTTTCAATTGCACCACTGGGAGGTGAGAAATCTGAGGAAAGGATAGTGGGAAGGAAAATAAAATTACAATAAATTAACACTATCCAGATGCCATACATATATGGCCACTGGAGCAGAAGTCATGTACATAACTGAGAGAAGAAAAAAAAAACCCTGTTGGGAAACTGACTATTCTCCACTAAGTAGCATGTGGCCCTCTATTCACACTGTTCCCAAGCTTCCACAAACATTCCATTTGCTGAGCATCTAAGAATCCTTTAATTTATCAAGATATTAGTGACAGCTCACCAATTCCTCCAGCATTATTTTGGGTTTAAAATGCAAGTCATATAAAAATAATAATGGACTTCGCACAAGGAAATTTGAATAAGAATAAATTTATCTTACTAAAAATTACTACCAGAAATATAAAATTCATTTTCCAGTGCATATCTTTTGTTCAACCTGTGGAACAATATTATGTTGTTCTAATAAATGCTGATTGTTATTACCACACTAGTTCTTACTTTGAAGTCAAAATATAGCTAAACCACTAAGGTCATTTTAAACTCAAAACAGACAGCTATAAAGGTACAGGCAGAGGTGTAGATACAGAACTAGGAATAGAAATAGGACAAGAGTAGGTACAGGAATAGATATGGTATAGACAGAACAAAGCTTAGCTATGAAAAGAAAAGTGATTATGTCTGTAGGTTTAGGTGTCAAGACTTGACTTGCATTGTTATATAGAAAAGAAAAAGTGTCAAGTAATAAGAATCATAAAGGGTAAGGTAACAGACAGTTTCCCATGAGCCTGAGGTAAGCATCAAATTTATCACCAACCTTTCTAAATATCTAATGATAACAAGCAAAAGGAAAAAAAGAAAAAAGAAAACCAAAAACAAACATTATTTAAAAAATGTCTTTTATTCAAGAGAGGCCGCTGCTGCTGCTGCTGCTTCGTTGTCGTCGTCGTCGTCTTCTTCTTCTTCTAATTATTATTATTTTTATTTTTATTTTTACTACTTTTTAGGATAGTTCTGTCATGTGGTACTTTAAACGAGAAACAATTACATAACGGACATCTGATAAACAGGACTTTATTTCCAGATCTGACCAACTACAGTTCCAAGAACTTTAGGAATAATCACCACATATTCATGTATTTAAAAGGGTTAAGCATTATTTCCAAATATGTTTTTATATACTATGATTCACCATATAGTAGAATTACAAATATAAAACTCAGATTTAACAATGTAAAGAAAAAACTACTGTTGTATTTTTGATAACTAAACTAATCTCACTCCTCATGTGGTGATTATGTTTTGTGGATTCTTACGCACCTGGAGATTTTTCTCTGTTAATTCTGAATCGCTGTAGCTTATTCTGGCTCTAGGGATTTCACTGAAAGTTGCCTGTAATCCCTAGTTGATCTCTGCTTCACTGTTGACCTTATAGCCATAAACTACAGAATTGCTTTGCGCCTTCTTTCTTTAACATCTCTGATCCCATCTATACACTTACACACAACAATCAAAGATAATGCTTCTGAAGAAATCATTATCCAGTATCAAAAGCTCTATTTCTGGCTCTGATTGGAGCTGATAGTGAACTCTGGATCTGTGGTGTTCAAACTCAAACTAAGGGAAACTGAAGAAGCGAAATTCTGATCTTCTCTCTGCCTCTTCAGCATACCACCACTTTTACCCTGATGAGCAAATCTTCTTTACATGTTGCCACAGGACATCCCTGAGAAGCCCTAATCATCTACTTCTGCAAAAATCCATATGGTGTGTGGGACACAATTCCAGAATCTAATGTATCATTCCATTCTTGTTAGAATTTCGGCTCTGGAAAAATCAAGTATAGTTACTATGTTACAGAACTCTTGGATATCTTATCTTTCTTTCAGTTTCCCAGTCAGTAGTCTTTCCTTCACCTTTGCTGTTAAACAAGATACAGTTCTTTGTCATAAGCTTTTTCTTGCTCAAGTGACATTCATCCTTTCCACTTTATGGGGCCGTAATGTCAGTATGACTTTGAAAACTGATTCACATAGGAGGGGCCTAAAAGCTGTACTTGTTCATTTAATAGTTCTAAAATATTATCTTCATCACACTCGATGGATTTTCCAGCTTATTTTCCATCTGTAGTGCTGTCTCTCACACCACAATTAAAATACTTTAATGCTTAGATGTCACACATACAACAACTAATTTTTCTGGCTTTGGGAAGAAAACACACAAGTGCATTTTCCAGCTAAGTAATCACACATTTCGTTCTGAGTGTTTTTTAACTTTGGCTTTTAAGTTAAGGTCTATGATTCATTTGGGGTTAATTTTTGTTTATGATGTTTGAGGTAAAGGTTTAAATTTCCTTTTCTTTCTTTTTTTTTTTTTTTTCTTGCAGTAGATTCCAATAGTTCCAGCATCATTTGTTGAAAAACTCTGATTTCCAGTTGAATTCTCCTGAAACAGTTAACAAAAAATTAACTTACCATAAATGTGAGGATTTATTTTTGGACTTTCAATTCTATTTATTTCATAGATATGTCCATTCTTATGCCAGTTACACATTGTCTTGATTACCATTACTTTGTAGTTAAGTTTGGAAAGTGAGAAATGGGAGTCCTCCAACTTTATTCTTTTTCAAAATTGTTTTGACTTGTCTGGGTCTCATGCCTTCCCATGTAATATTTAGGAACAAATTACTAATTTTTGAGAAAAAAAGCTAGCTTGGATTTTAATAGAGTCTATGTTGAATCCAGGGCTTTGTTATTAGGTGGATGTATATTTATAATTTCTATTTATTTCTGAAGGATTGTCCATTTTGCTATTATAAAACAGCCATTTTTTTTCTGGTGATAATTTATAATTTATAATTATGTATATATGTATAGATATATACCACACACATATCTATATATGTGTGCATGTAAAGAAATTATACATACATAAATATATTTGATACAGGTATGGACACTCCAGTTCAGTTTTATATACTACTTGCCTGGCATATCATTTATATTTTCAACCTATTTACTTTAAACCTATTTTTGTCTTCAAATCTAAACTGCAAATTTGTAGATGGTACAGAATTTGATTGTTTTTAAGAAAATAAATTATACCAAACTTCGCATTTTCATTAAACTGCTCATTCTATTTAATTTTAATGTAAATGCTGATAAGACTCAAGAGTACTCATTTTCTATTTGTTTTTTATATATCTATTTCTCTCTTGTTCTTTTTTGTTCTTAATAGTTAACTGTCTTTGTGTTTTTTTTCGTTTTAATATTTTCTGGTATACTCTTTTAAATTATTTCAAATTTATTTTACCACTTAAATAGTTTTCAAATATTTAATTTGAAATATTTGCTTAAGGGATTACAATCAATATGTGTTATTGATTGAAAGTTTGTATACTCCCAATATTCATATTTTGAAGCCCAAATCCACAATATGATTGTCTTTGGAGGCTGGGTCTATGAGAGATAATTAGGTTTGAAAGAAGTACTGAGCGTAAAGCCCCCACGATGAAATTGGTGTTTAGAAAATTAAAAAAAAAAAAAAAAAGGAAGAAAGACCAGAGCTGACTCTCTCCCTGTGTGCACAATAAAGAGGTCACATAGGCACACAGCAAGATAGCAGCAGTCTACGAGCCAAGAGAAGAAGCCTCAGAATAAAGATTTATTTTTCTGGCACCTGGAACTTGGATTTCTGAGTCTTAGAAGAATGAAAAATAAATTTATATTGTTTAAGTCACACAGCCTGTGGTATTTTATAATGGCAGTCCAAGAAGACTAAGGCAACCTAGTTTTAACCTAGAACAATATTATTTGGATTAATACAACTTAATTTTAATACCATGTGAAAACTTTGTTTCAATGTTTTTGTGTTCTTTCTACCCTTTTTATAATAACATTGTCATAAAAATTTCATCTTTATACATTACAAACCCATTACAAACCTTTTGTTTACCTGGGAATGTATTAATTTATCTTTTATTTCTGAAAACAGTTTTGTGGTATATAGAATTTGTGTTTTACATTATTTCTTTTGGAGTATTTTGTATATATTGTCCTACTGCCTTCTACTGCCATTGTTTCTGTTGATAAGTCTATTGTTAATGTTACGGATGCTCCCTTGTACGTGATCACTCACCTTTCCTTTGCTACTTTCAAGATTCTGTCTTTGTAATTTGGTTTTTCAAAGTTTGACTGTGATGTGTTTAGTTATAGACCTTTCAGTTTATCTTACTTGGGGTCTTTGTGTTTTTGGATGTGTAGGTTAATGTATTTTTCTACAGTATGGGGGTGTTTTAGCTATTATTTATTGAAATATTTTTCTACCCCTTTGTAAAACTCTTCTCTTATTCTTCTGTGACTCCCATCATATACATGTTAGTAGCTTGACAGTGTTCCATACTCCTCTGAGGCTGTATTCATTTCTGTCCATTCTTTTCTCTTTCTGTTTTTCAGAATAATCTTGATTGACCTATCTCCAATTTGTTGATTTTTTTATACCAACTTAAATATGCTTTTGAATCCTTCTAATGTTTCTTTATTTTTTATTTCAATACTGTAATTTTCAACTAAAGAATAACTATTAGGTGATTTGTATATTTTCCATTTTTATTGATTTTTCTATTGGAAAGACATTGTTCTCATACTTTTCCTTATAATTTGTTAGATATAGTCTCATTTAGTTATTTGGAAATATTTATAATAGCTGATTTACAGTCTTTGCCTGGTACAAAGTACAAGATCTGGGCTTCCTCAGAGACAGTTTCTACTTTATTCCACTTCTTTATTCAGTCATGCTTTACTTTTTGTTTGTAAATCTCTTTGGTCGTTGTTGAAAATTGGACATTTTAAATAATAAAAGTAAATATTATGAAAATAAAATTTCCCTTTCCCCTTCTCAGGGTTTGCTTTTGTTGTTGCTCCTTCTTTTTGTTGATTTTATTGCTTAAACTAAATCTGTAAACTATGAATTATTTGCTGTGTATGGTTACCGAAGTCCTACTTAGTTAAGAGTAGTGGTCAGCTAATGATTAGATAGAGCTTTTATTAAACATCTTGAACCAATGAGGCTCCACTCTTTGCTAAGGGCTTTGTGTGTATATCAAAACACATGTTAAACCCTCCAGCAGTTTGTAACTGTATTAATTCTCACTTGCTGCTTGCAGCAGCCCTCAAGGTCAGCCAAGGGGGAGGAATAGACCCTTCTCAGTCCTTTCCGGGGTTTTCACACACTCCTGCACACCAGCATATCCTTCTAGACCCCCCTGGAATATGTCAGAGTCCTTCCAAGCCACATGGATGTCTCATTTGACAGAGTTTCTTGTAAGTTTTTGTCAAGCTTCTTGTTTGTCCAACTAGTGTTGCCTCCTCAGGCAGCTGCAGTTTTTTTTTTTTTTTTTTAATTTTTATTTTTATTTTTATTTTTATTTTTTTTTTTTATATTTTTAATAAATCTTTTAATTTTCAGGGCTCTTTCCCCCTAATTCTTTTTTTTTTTTTTAATTTATTTATTATTATTATACTGTAAGTTGTAGGGTACATGTGCTCATCATCACTGGCCAGCAGCTGCAGTTTTAAGTCAATGCTGCTGATTTTTCTTTCTTTCTTTTTTTTTCTTTTTCTTTTTTTTCTTTTTTTTGACAAATCCCTGGGGATAGGGCTTTTATCACTAAGTGGACTCTGAGGCGGATCAAATAAAGACAAGTCCTGGCAATGGAACTTTTTCAGGGACCTGGTAAACAGGTCATATAGTAACAATTCTCTTGGGATGGAGCTTTTTGAGAAGTTTCAAACCTATTCTGTGTCCTCTAGCCATTGCTAGACTGTTTATTTTCAAAGCTTGCTGGTTACATGACTGATGGCTTTAAAGTCTACTACCCTAGAGCTGAAGAGAAAAAAATGAGAATAGAATAAGACAAAATGCTCAAACTTGCAGTTCTTCCCCCATTTAATCATTTTCCTTGAGTAAATGCTCCTCATATTATAGCAACCGTTTAGTTAATTACCAGGACTCAAAAATAGTTGGTATTGACTACTTGTGACAGTGTTCTCTTTCTTTTCCGAGATTTTTAGATGTCCTTACACTGCCATTTCAAAAAGTAAAATAGATCTTAATAGAAAAGGTGAATCAATCTGAAATGCATAATTAACATTCAAATTCTATTTTTAAAACCCATTAAATTTATGCTGAGAGATGATACATTTAAATACAAAAGTAAGACACAAAGTAGCCTTTTTTCGGAGATATAAATAGTAATTTGAAGTGAGAGGGAATAAAATAAAGCTGTCTTAGATGGGAGTGTATTGATAATTTGTGTACTCTAATAATGTTGCAATTTTTCCATTTTAATTGTTTTTCTGAAAACTAAAAATATACATCCAAGCAGCTGTGTTTGTACTAAAACAATCATATAGATGAAAATAAAGTTACTTTTATTCCTAGGAAAATAATACATGCCTATGGTTAATCTTTTAGCCTTAATACAACTTCTCCCAGAAAGTGAATAAATATACCCTAGAGTGCCATAATGGTTTTTTCATTGGTGGTAGTGAATAATCAAGTAATCACTTTTTCAAGGTTGTTAATCAATTGTCTGACCTACAACCCTGACTGAATATTTTAAAATTTTCTATAGAAAATTTTACCTAATAAGTCCCTGGATACCTCTGAATAGCTATGAATGAATATTTTTCTTAAAGGACTATTTGAGATTGTACTCATATATAAAAGCTCTTTAGTAAATGAAGTACTGTCTTTAACCATCATATACACTAGTCATCTTGCATGACCCTGATTGCTTTCCTTGCCTCTATTCAATTAACCTGTCACCCAATACTCCAACAAAGGACACAGAGCATTACACATCATAAATGGCTTTCAAGTGAGCTCACTCAGCTGTGGCAAATACATTATGTGGGCCTCATGCAGAAGGAGAACTCATAAAGATACAATACTCCTGCCCCTGTATGTTGCTTACATTCCTCTCAATAATTCAATTCACAATGTTCTCTCAACACCAGCAATTCCTCTCAGTCAAAACAAGTGATCATAGCAAAAAACAAACAAACAAAAAAAGAGTTTGTTACGCTACATTCCAGTCACATTTATTCTCGTATTTCAGGGAAGTCTACAAATGACTAATAAGTTAAGAAGTTACACTAAATACGTATGTAACTTTTCTTTAGAATGTTTTTTCTGAAACCATTTATTCACTACTACTAGCAGGGATTTTACATATAGCTTTCTAAATATAAAACATGCATTGTTTTCTACCCTGCATTAGTAAGTTTGAATAGATAAATTTTTTTAATGCTCAGAAGATGTTGTCAGCATTTTGTTTCTTTTTAATTTGAGAATTACTTTCCAACTTTATAGAGTGAGGGCAATGGGTACAAAGGTTAAGAGTGACAGTGACACATTAAAGCAAATTCTTTAACTTGCTGACTTTGGGGTATTCAAGATCATTGTCTCATTGGTGATCATGCTTGGGTAATGCATTTGAAAAACTGGCTTTTTTTTTTTTAACTTTAACGAGTTACTTTCTGCTTCATTGTTTTGCTTATGTAAATATAATTAATTCATTAACTGTTGCCAGAAAGCAATGCAACTGATATTAAGTGATTTTTCTACATGGGATTTCAGAAATTATTTTTTTAATTTCCCAATTAAGGGCCAATTTACTGCTAATCATAGAACCATCTGTGTGAAACTCAGTGTCCTTCAGTCTGAAAAATGGGGAGCTTGTATTCTATATGAGGAGGAAGAATGCAGCCCATATTTCCCCTGAGGAGAAGCTTTGAAATTCAACAATTCTGGAATTTGAATCCCATAATAACACTTACTACATATCTGACCTTTATTGAGTTATTTTACCTTTCCCAGTTTCAGTTTCTTTAATTGAAACCCAAAGTTGATAGCATTGTTTATCTTATAGGTCACTTGTGAAGATAAAATGAGATAATGAGCATAAAATTCCTAGTCTTGGAAAGTGTATGATACATTTTATCTATCTATCTATCTATCTATCTATCTATCTATCTATCTATCAACTGTCTCCCTTTTTAAGTGACTCTTCTGTATTTCACACACACACACATACACACACACACACACATACACACAGAGTGTAAACAAATAAATAGAACACACTGTATTGGGACAAGTCATTGCATCTTTACCTGAAAAAAGATTCTAGTTATTTCATTACTATCAGTGTTTATAGAAATCCTATTGTCAAATGATTGTAACAAACAAAATGAAATGACTAACGACTTAGCTGTTTTGAAAAGCTATTAAATTCTTAGTGATTTCAGGTTTCTTTATCCATTACATTTTTAATTTTTTCACAAACTGTCTAATTGAAAGATCACTGTGGAATATTAATGTATGGACTGAATGCCAGCTATATTTAGTTAACTCTTCAGTAAAACATAAAGAAAATCTACTAAATCAGGACAAGGACTAGTACTAAGTTTTTTTTTTTTTTTTTTTTTTTATCACTGTTGTTATTGTCATATTATTATAAATTCCCTGCTGACTATATGCCTTTATATTAGTGTTTATGTTACCACTTAGGAATTTAGCTGTCTGAACCATAAAAGATACTAAATAGCCAAAGCAATCTTGAGGAAAAAAAAAATGGTGCTAAAGGCATCACACTACCTGACTTCAAATTATACTACAAAGCTATAGTAACCAAAACAACATGGTACTGGCATAAGAACAGACATATAAACCAATGTAACTGAATAGAAAGCCCAGAAATAAATCCATGCATTTACAGTCAATTCATTTTCAACAAAGTTGTCAAGAGCACACAATGAGGAAGGAAGAGTACCTTCAATACATGGTACTGGGAGCTGGCCTGGCACAATGGCTCACCCTTATAATCCCAACACTTTGCAGGCTGAGGCAGGTGGTTCATGAGGTCAAGAGATCGAGACCATCCTGGCTAACATGGTGAAACCCCGTCTCTACTAAAAATACAAAAAATTAGTTGGGCGTAGTGGCTCACACCTGTAGTCCCAGTTACTCGGGATGCTGAGACAGGAGAATTGCTTGAACCCAGGAGGTGGAGATTGCAGTGAGCAGAAATCACGCCACTGCACTCCAGTCTCACTCTGCACTATGGTGACAGAGTGAGACTCCATCTAGAAAAATAAATAAATAAATAAATAAATAAATAAATAAATAAGTAGATAAATAGATAAATAAATATATAAATAAATGGTACTGGGAAAACTGAATAACCGTATGGAGAAGAATGAAATTAGACCTCTACCACATACAATACAGAGAAATCAACTTAAAATGGATTAAAGACTTAAATGTAAAACCTGAAGCTATGAAACCACTAGAAGAAAACAGGGAAAAAGCTTCATGACTTTGGTTTGGACAATTGTCTTTTGGATATGATCCCCCAAAACAGAAGCTATATATGTGTGTGTGTGTGTATATATATATATATATTTCACAAACTGTCTAATTGAAAGATCACTGTGGAATATTAATGTATGGACTGAATGCCAGCTATATTTAGTTAACTCTTCAGTAAAACATAAAGAAACATATATATATATATACACACACACACATATATATGTGTATATATATACAGACACACACACATATATATACACACACACACACACATACATACATGAATGGGATTACATTAAACTGAAAAGCTTCTGTATAATAATAAAAACAATTGACAGAGGCTGGGCGCGGTGGCTCACGCCTGTAATCCTAGCACTTTTGGAGACTGAGGCGAGCGGATCACGAGGTCAGGAGCTCAAGACCATCCTGGCTAACACGGTGAAAACCCGTCTCTACTAAAATACAAAAAATTAGCCTGGCGTGGTGGCAGGCGCCTGTAGTCCCAGCTACTCGGGAGGCTGAGGCAGGAGAATGATGTGAACCTGGAAGGCGGAGCTTGCAGTGAACAGATCGCGCCACTGTACTCCAGCCTGGGCAACAGCGAGACTCTGTCTCAAAAACAAAAAAAAAAAAAAAAAAAAAAAAAGAAAAAAACAAAAACAAAAACAATTGACAGAGTAAAAACAATCTAGAAAATGAGAGAAAATATTTGCAAACTATATGTCTGATAAGGGGTTAATATCCAAAATATCTAAAGGACTCAAACAACTCAATGGCAAGAAAGCAAATAACCCAATTAAAAATGGGCAAAGGACCCGAATAAACATTTCCGAAAAGCCACATAAATTGCCAATAAGTACATGAAAAATGCTCACCATTGCTAAACATGAGGGATACGTAAATTAAAACCATGAGATGTTGTCTCACACATGTTATTGTCAAAAAGACAATAGCTAACAAGTGTTGGTAAGGATGTGAAGAAAGAGGAACTCTTACACACTGCTGGTGGGATACTAAGTTCCATAGTCATGGACACCAGTAAGGAGGTTTCTCAAAACAAACAAACAAACAAAAATTAAAAATAGAGCTACCAAATGATCCAGCAATCCCATTACTGGGGATATATCCTAAGGAAATGAAATCAATGTGTCATAGAGATATCTGCACTCCCATGTTTATTGAAACACTAGTCACAATAGCTAAGCCGTGAAATCAAACCAAGTGTCCATCAAGTGATGAACCGATATAGAAACTGATACATCTCTTATCATTTAATATTAGTCAAGGCTTTCTGTTTTCTTGGACATCTTTGTTAGTCACAAATTACTTCATGTATTGAAAACACATTGTTGTCTAATTAAAAGTTTTAGAATCAACCAATCAACATAGGATGATTTTGTTTGCCTAATGGAAAAACTATTAGAAATTTTAAAATTAAAACAACATAGATAACTGCTTCTGAAATATGTGTATCCAAACATTATGTGAGCATCCTGTTAATATGTAGATGATTATGATTCATGAGTCCTTGGAAGGGGCTGGAAATTTTGTATTTGAATAACAAACAACAACTCAGTGCCCATTCAGAAATTTTAGTCTAATTGAGGAAGAGGGTCAAGCAAGCCCAGAATTAAGCAGGAAGGGGCCAGAGTTTTATCTGTATAAAGGCGTATTGAACAAGATGCGATCAACAATATCCTTGGCATCATGACGATGAATGTTCTAGGTGAAGTTGAGTAAAGCAAGAACAACTGCAGCTCTGACAAACTAGTAACAAGCTGGGGATCTGGCAAAACCAAGAAGCAGAAAAATCTATAGTAGACAGATAAAAAGTGAGCAGTTGATCCCAGGAGAGAGTGTGCTTTTGAAAATCAATAAAAAATAGAAGTATTGTTTTTCATTATGATTATGATTATTATTAATTTGTTCTAATCTGGATTGACTCATCTCCAAGATTTTCTTTTTTTCAGGTTTAAAGAACTGCGTTTAACATTGAAGAGCGTTATTGCCTCATTGTCAGAATCTCTTTCCACTTATTCCTAAGCTTCTTCATCGTCTCTTTTTATTTTTTCATTCATTGAATATTTTATCAAAATTGCTACTAAATCTTTTTTGTCACTGACATTTTAGCTAGACTGCAATCATCTGTCAAGAATTACAATTTTAATTCATTTCTTTGTTTCATGCATGTATAGCTTAGCACCTGGCATACAATTTAAAAATTTATTTCTTTATAAAATATTCTATTTTAAAATGTGCTTAAGAACATTATCAGAAAACTGCATTTTTTCCCTCTAGCTTAGCCCTTAGTAATCCCTAGAATTAAAAAATAATCATCTAAAACCATCGAGACCACTTGTACTTATTGAAGGCCATATGAATTATGTACCTGACTGTGAGCCTAAGCTATTTTGATTATTTGGAGTAAATACATTACAGGTTCTTTCTCCCACTGTGAAAATTGTCCTAAAATGCAAAGCTAAAGCTATTCTTTGTAAAATAGTTATTTTCATATATTCATGCTTATGAAAACATTCTTTTCATAGAGTTTTTCATCACTGTATGAAAAGGTCTTTCTAATAATATCATCAAAGGCAACAATAACTTGTTCTGAATATGAAAAGTTTAAGCTCATATTAATGGTTAATAAATAATATATTTCTTTACAAAGTTTTACATTTATTATCATTTATACTTATCATTTTTGGCAATTCAAAAATGTCTAAAAAGACTATAAAAAGAGTATAACAACTACAATAAATCATAGCCATAAAAAATGATTAACACTGAGAAAATGCAATGTGTATGTTAATCCTGGGGAAGAATATTTAAACATCTTAAATTTAATCTACGTATTTGTTATAGAAAATATTTTGAGAAAAGATATGTAACCAAAACACAGTGTTTGAGGTATTCACATCAGAGTTTACTAACTAGGTGATTTTACTGTTTTTAAAATGGGAAAGTGAAGTAGTACTTAATGTTATAATTTTTTAAAAAACAAATAAGTAGAATATAGCTTCTGTAAAATAAAGAAGTAGTACAGTGATATCATAAAAATTAGCATCAAGGTTTTACATTATTATTTTCCTTTCTATTTGCTGGTTCCTGCTGATATAGTAAGTGTGTTAATTTTAGGTAAAGTAAAACTAAGATCTACTAAATATACTGAAATTACTGAATATATTGAAATAACCATATATATCTTGCCATGATAATTAACTCCTAAACCAAGTAATAAAAATCTATATTCTAGAGTTTAAATGAATCTGTGAATCAGAAATTGATTTTATTCTTCCTGAAAATTTTATTTCAAATAGTTTTAATGTAATAGGTTAATGGTCTTTACCACCTAACTACAAAATATGGATTATTAATTTTCACAAAACTAACTTTAAGATATTTGATGCAAATTAGCTAATCAAATGTTTGAAAAATCAAGGTCAATAAATACATTTCAAAATCAGTAAATTGCAAGGTAAGTCAGTTATCAAATATTTTATATGCTTATCTTTTCCAAGGATTCATTATTTCTTTTCGCTTGTTGGAGAATCAGGGGAATCTTAGCAATAGGTTGAGAATTCATATCACAGAGTAAAGAGACGCTTTTGAAAACAAAAGATAGAGTTTCAAAGAAAATGGTGGCAAGTCAATCAGGTCAAAAGCTCTAGACTGGATGTGAGATTATTGCAAATGCTATGTCAGTAGACTGATAGGGATTGAAGTCAAACTGCATAGATTAAGAAGGAAAAAAGTAAATCTAAAAGGTAGCACTCAAATATCAGAAATATAAGAGGTGCTCTGGAAATTTTCATAAAAATTTAATAATAAAGGGAAAGGTACAAAGAGAGAGCTTGAGAGAGAGGAGACAGTACTTAGAGATACTGCTGGGAATGACAAGACAATATATTTCAATAAGCTACTGACAAAGAAGAAAGGAGAGAAGAAACATATAAATAAAATAATATTTAATAATTTAAAATATCAAGAGTGAGAAAGGTTTGCACAAAGAGAAATGGTAAAGAAAGTTGGAGACAAGCTGGAGAAAAAATGAAGTATTTACACTTTATTTGTCTATTTATGTCTCACACTGAGGGGAACTGATTGCAAAAATGGCTTTAATTCTTCACAAACCCTATATCCATACGCTTTAAATATGATTTTACAAAGCTTTTCATCAAGAATCAGTCAACCTTCCCGTTCTGTAAATGTAAGCTGGCCTTATGGCTTTAACTGAAAGTGTGACAGTTCTCAGCCGTGTCCACAAGACTTTAAAAACTTTCTTCCCACATCCCAGCCTCCTGTCTTCACCAAGAGGACATACATAGGATAGCTTTCTCCTGGATGTCTGCTTAGGCTATTACAATAAGCCCAACTAGTCTGCTGGAGTACTAGAAACAGCATGATGCAAATATAAGTTGTCCTATCTCAGATTACTTTAGATCAGCAAAACCACACTGTTGATCCACAGACTAATAAATAAAAATAAATATTTATCACAATATGCCACCAAGCGTTTTGTGGTTGGATGTTAGGTAGTGTTGTTGTTGCTATTTATAGCATACATCTAATCAAAACCAATATACCTTTGAAACAGAAGCAGTACTTTGTTTAAAGTTGTAGCCCCAGAATCTATCATAGCCCATAAGACAATAGATTAATCTCAAATTGTATTTGTTTTATGAATGAATTATGACAGATGGACAGATGAATTTATAAATAAAGGAGATATTTTAGAAAATGTAAATACCAGAAGTTTCCTACTGGCTATTAAGAAAAGACAGAGTCTAATTTGAGAATGTTGTATAAACTGATGTTATTTTAGGATAGATAAAGAAGTTTTAAAAGAGCTTTCTTTTTAATTAATTAATTTTATTCTTATTTGCTTTCCACAGTAAATCTGTGTGTCAAAATGTACCCAGAATCTATGGATCAGCAATTACAAATCACACTTCATAGATGTGAAAAAGATATTTTAGGGAGATTATACTAATCACCTATGTCCAAGACTCAAACAAAAGTATTATAAAATAAAATGTACCTATCTTTCCACTATTATCATAAAGACCAACTGCTCTAAGAAAAGAAACTTAGAAGAAAGACAGATACTGAAGAATTTTATGAGAGACATTGATTACTATTTAAGAAAGGAAATGCTAAAGCAATATCCTGCCATATGAAATAATATAAAAGATAAAAGTGATTACATGGTACATAATAACACATAAATCACCTTTTTTTACTAATTTAAATAGACATAATATAAATGCTATTCTATTCTTGGCCTTAGATATTACAAATTACTAAAAACAAAGAAAAAACACGAAATCAAATACAGTATTTACAACATTGGAGCTAATTAAATTTTTTGTTGTTATTTTAAAAAGTATTTCCTTGAAACATTTTGGCCACTGGTGTATTCTACATTCCTTTTTCCAAAATTTTGAGATGCTATTAAAATATTACTGATTTGATCTTATTTTCCTTTCCATTTTCTTTCTTAAAAATCAATACAATAAAAACTAGAAGTCAATATATGTAAGTAATAAATATATGTAATAATAAAAATAAAACTTGAAGGCATGAATGTGGTTATGCCTAAATAAAAGTAAAATCTTTTAAAAGTTATCGTCTCACAACAATGGTTTATTGAAAATTGTTACATATACTTAATTCATATAAAGACCTACAAAGAAACGGATCACCTCCTGATAGCACCTCCATCTTCCATGCCTACAAAAATGTACCCAGAATCTATGGATCAGCAATTACAAATCTACGAAGATAATCTGATGTGATTGAAAGTCTCTTTAGTGATTTTTTGTTCTAATTATATATTTCTCAGCAGAATTCCCAGAAGTCTGTAATAAATACAAACTGCAGAATGAGTTGTACTCTTGCTATTAACATTCCCCTTTTCTCATCTATCTGATCACCAGCACTGAAATTCATTTTTTTCTACATCAATTTTTAAAATTTATAACACATTTACTTTCCCTCATCTTCCCACTCCAGATTTTCATTTGTTGTCGTTGTTGTTGTTGTTGTTGTTGTTGTTGTTGTTGTTGTTTTTGAGAAGGAGTCTCGCTCTGTCGCCCAAGCTGGAGTGCAGTGGCGCGATCTCGGCTCACTGAAAGCTCCGCCTCCCGGGTTCACGCCATTCTCCTGCCTCAGCCTCCGCAGTAGCTGGGACTACAGGCGCCCAACACCACGCTTGACTGATTTTTTCATTTTTAGTAGAGATGGGGTTTCACCGCGTTAGCCAGGATGGTCTCAATCTTCTGACCTCGTGATCCGCCGGCCTCGGCCTCCCAAAGTGCTGGAATTACAGGCGTGAGCCACGGCGCCCAGCCTACCCCATTCCAGATTTTCTAAGCTGTCTCTTACTGACAACCCCCTAGCTCTTTCTGTTCTATAAAAGCAGATTAGGCCAACTTATTTTGGGGGAAAATATCTTAGGAAAAGGATCCTGGATCCTCTAGTTTTATTTGAAACATAAGAATAATACTTTGGTGAGAGAGTAGCACTCAAATAGAATAGGTAACATAATTGCATGACAACAATTTTAAGACATGAAAAAATGAGAGCACATTCATTACAAGGTATTTCTTTTACATATTTACTCATCCATATCAAAAAAATGTTTTAAAAATAGCTATTCGTAGGAGACAGATTTTTAGAAGATGAGGATGCAACAATTATAACTAAAATGCTACCTTGACTAACGGTGTGTAGAATTCAGTGGAGGTGATCAATAAGCATAGAAGAACTAAAAGGATGATATAAGCCTTTAAGGGTGGACAGTCTCTTGTAATTATCATGTATTTCAATAACATGGAATTAATTATACCAAGAAGGAAGGAAAGAATAAAGGGGAAGAAAAAGAATGCTTACTCTTACTTCGCGTACACTGTCAAGAACCCAGACTACAAAACCCTCCAAGGCTCCTTAGAAAGAATAATCAGAAGAATGATCCTAGATGGTAGAGAAATGGTTATTAAATGTTCAGGATATATAACTCCAATTCACACGTTTAAAATTATCTTCAGATGCCAAATCATTTACATCTCATGGTTTCTTATCTTTCAGCATCTGTCTCTGCTATCAAAGACCTACATGACCCCACATTCAAGGAGTTAAGGCCCAAATACAATTAGACGTTGAAAAGACACCCTCACTTCTGACACCAACTGCAAATTTTCAGGTTTCCCAAAACCACCCTCAAGTTCAATAAGTCACTAGAAAGACTCACAGAACTCATTGCAAGCTATTATACTCACAGTTATGCTTATTACAGAGAAAGAATACAGAAAATCAACAAAGGAAGGCATGTATAGGGCAGCTGGAGAAGGTACCAAATGTGAATCTTTCATTTTCTTCTTGGTGCATTATTTTGTTAGAATAATGTAAAACCATGTACCTGGAGTGTTGCCAACCCATGATGCTCACCAGAGCTTTGTTGTCCATAGTTTTTATGAAGGCTTCATTGCATAGGTATGATTGATTAATATGTTGCCCATGTGGTTGAACTCAGTCTGTAAGTCAACTGATACCATGGGGCCCAAGCTCCTATCCTGAATCCTATGCTTTGTCGTTTTTACATGGCCAGTTCCACTCGAACTACTGGGTAGGGTCAGCTCATAGAGCCATCATGTTAGCATAAAATGTCAGATGAGTTTCTAGGGGCTCACATAAGTGACAAAGCCATTCCCACTAAGCTCTAAGTTCTAAGCATTATGATCTCCTTTCATAGTGACTTTAATAATAACTAGAGAAATTATATAAAAAGTAATAGAAAAACTATTTAATGTTATAAAATTACCTTTAATATGATGAGAGACATACCTCCTTTATGTCATTAGAGGGAAAGAAGTACAAACCACACAGTAAAAACAGAAGTGAAAATGAGTAACAGGAAACATAAATACAGACATACCAAATATGGCTTCTCTGGGAGGATGCTTATACCGATACTGGTTGGAGATTTTTACTGAGTGGTAGACTTATAGGAGATTGTGTACCTTTTCATAATCTCATTTTGCATTGGCTGAAAATAAAGCCTAACCACGTATCTATTCTATAATACATCATATGTTTGATATATATAATAGATGTACCTATTTAAAGAGTTAATAAAAAGGTTTTGATATATTAAATTTTTCTATTTAGATAAGTGGTTGAAATGTAAACATTCCTAAAATTAAGGCATATTTGTACTGTAAATGCATAGAATTGTAGATATTTTCTAGGAAAACTATTATTTTACCTTACCAGAAAATTAAACATACTACCAATGCGATTTGTATTGTGAATACATAGAAGTGTAGATATTTTCTAGGAAAACTGTTCTTGTAATTTACCAGAAAATTAACCATATTACCAATGCTTTCAGACATACCAAATGTTCTACTCTTAAAAATAAAGCATATATTTGCTTTATTGTAAAGAAATGCACTTATTGTAGACATACTGAAGTCCCAAATGTACCTATATTGAATATTAAAATAATTCATAGATAACAAACATTTGAGAAACATTTGACATTTAAAAGGAAAAGAATGATAGAGAATGTTCAGCATGGATTGAGCTAGAGAAGTTCTTTTTAATCTAGGAACTTCTTATAACTCCTGATGGGCCTTGCTGATTGTAACTTAGACTCCTGTTTCCTCTTCCATAAATAGGTGAGTTTTTTAAAGTTTCTATCTACTTCTGATAGATTAAAATCAATAGAAGTAAGTATATATGTGTAGATAGAAAGAAAGATAGATGAATAAATTATAATGCAAAATATTTTCTATTAACAAATTCTACTTCATCTTTAGCAAACTCTTTTTGGTTTTCTTCATGTTCTATGGCAAAATATTCACATTTATTTAACTTGGTACGAGATATTTTTCTGTAGTTGAAGTCAATTACTTAATAAGTTTGCCTTTAATCTTTTTAAAGCTAATTTAGGTTTTTAAAAAATGTGTTCTATCTGACAACTTTTATCTTTTACTTTAATGCACATGCAGTCAGTTTGCTAGACATCAGTGTCTTATTTCTGGCCATTTTCCTGGCCTTATCACCTATGAATATCTTTCCATCTATGCCTTATCATGCAATTATACAGTAGCTAGTGGTTTCTTTCTCTTCTCAGAGTAGTACTGACTCTACCATATTAGTGTGACAGGTCACACATTTCTAACAGAAATGTGCAATAGTGACTATGGTGCTGACCAATAACATGAGAAAGTTAATTCATTTAAGATTGATTCAACAGATCAAATGCTTTTCAAACTATGATGTTTATTTCAACAATAAAGAATGTTAAATCACCAAAACACATATAATTGTATCAATATACAATTGTAAGAATAAAGATTTTTTAGAAGCAATGATAGCATATGATTTGAGCATCTCCTTTTCTCTCACTGGGAATAAGCTAGCCTGACAAAGTTACTTGAATAATTCATGAGAGAAGAATAAAAGATTTATCAATAGAAAACAGGGTCAAGTTCTATTGAGGAGCTTTAGAATATAAGTATATGCTAGAGCGGCTTCAGAAGAGAGTTATATATTTGAATGCTCAATTTAAACTTCCATCGACTGCAAGTCTTTATTAATAACTTAATATAAGCAATTCCCACCCCACCACAAAGCCTGTGATTTCGGAATCACTGATTTTTAAATGTCGCTCTTGGGAAAAATCTTCTCATGACTATAAAATCATTTTTAAGTATATCACTTTTTAAGAACCACTCTAGTATTCTTGCCAAAATAAGAGAAGTGTTTCCTCCCTACAGAGGGACTTGCATAGCTTTATGTACCAAGATGTTTCAGGGGAGACTATCAAATAGATTTCTTGTCATCTACATATGATGTGATGCTTGGCTCATATATATGAATGAATATATTTATGCTACATATGCTCATACCTGGTGAAACTATAGGTGAACAAGACCACATGTGTGATTACACGGCAGGTATACATTTACCAGGAGAAGAACTGTCAATAAATGCTCCTGCATACAGCAATCCTAACAACCATGACAGGTTGCTGCCAAGCAAACAGGGGCATTCCAGAGATAGCACAGCTGCCAGAATGCAAGACAAATGTTTTTAGAATTAGTAATAAATCACATTAGCTGTCTGAAACTTCTCCTTAGGGTATTGATTAAAATTAAAATGAAGTAGTTAGAATTATATTATCGACGCACATAAATGTTAAGCTTATAGATAAAAGGAAATTGGCACTCTGGATTCTCAGGGTGATGTTTAACAGTGATAGAGATGAACTGAATTTAGAAAACTCATCTGCTAAGCATGTAGAGAAATTATCACCAGTATTTTACACAAGCATTTTGACCGTCACAATTTCCTTTGTAAAGGTTTTTGTTCTTGTTGTTTCTTTCAAATCCTTTCCTCCCAGGAAATCTTCTGGCAGAAGGCGTGATATAATGTTAAGTAGTCGGTCACTTCTAATCTCATTGTCCTAAGCGTGCCATAGTGTCAGAGTGCAGATTATTTAAAAATTATCGTTAACTCTTATTAATAATAGTGAACACACACATAAGAATTCACAAGACATATATGTGATAATACACAAAAGAAGGATTGTATTGGTTCTTAAAATCATATAATGATTTTTATCACCATAATTGTCTGCACATATTTGATAGTTTATTGTTCATAAATGGAAATGATGAAAGGCAGGCCTTTGAGACTGGGAAGGCTAATGTCCCTAAAACAACTTGTTAGTCGTCTTATCCATGGTTTCAATATCCTAACAATGCTGCAGAACTCTTTACAAGTTTTGTGCAATTTAACATATGTGAATTTATATTATAGAGAACAAAATATAATCTTTAATATTTATTCAGTCTTGTATTTCAATGAATCATTAACAAATACGATACCGCTATACATGACTAACTTTCAAAACCAGATCGTTTTTAATCCTTGGGAATTTTTGCTCATTAACCTAGAATTGACTAGGAATAACATATATACAAAAGAAATATTAAATTAAAAACAATTTTACAATCTCCCTTGCTGAGAACGTTTTTATAAGGAAGAGTAGATTGAGACAGAATGAGTCACGTTCTCGCTGTAAACAGTATTTTGTGAATTATAACTACAAATGTTGAAACTTGTGTTCTTATCATTTTCATGTATTGCAGATATACTGCAAGAAATGGTAAAATAGCAATTTTTAAAATTCCCTACCATGTAGTGACAGATGATTTCTTAATTTAGTAGGACCTGACAACAGCTATGAAAAATTTATAATTTCAGATAAGCAATGAACTTCTTTTTTATTATACCTTGGTGTGTATATCAGCTTCGAATTAAACTATGCATTGCATAAGCACTCATACGTTGCTGTTATTTCCCTCCATTTCCTTGATATAATATCTGATGATAATAATAGTTAATATTTATGTTATAAATATTATGTTCTGAAGACTCTATATGGGCTGTATTTGCATATATCCCTTTTATTCCTTAGAATAACCCTGTTTTTAACATAGATTTTATCCCTGATACACTTGGAGATGTTGTGTCTTGCCCACAGTAATAGAGAGTGTCAGTGCCTGACCCAGTATGTGAATGCAGGACAGAACATGTTTTGAAAACAGAGGTTTTGGTGGTAAGCATAAAAGCAGGAATTATAATAGATTAAGGCTTAGAGAATGATACAGCCTATTATGCCATTAATCCCCAGATGTAATCAAGAACAAAGCTACAGTCTTTGAATGATGAAAGCTAAGATTCACAGATGGTTTGGGGTGAAAATAGTCTTTATTAAATACATCAGCAATTGACCTAAGGGCTTTCTTATAATTAAACACCTGCTCACCTTACTACTTTTATGTACATGAAGCCTTGAGGAGAGAAGTGATAACAGCTCTAGACTTCCATGAAATATGTTACTTTGAAAAAATAAATTCTCAGAAATGTTTAAGTAAACATAAATTTGTAACGGGACTCATTCAGTTCAGCCTGCGTATATTCAATGTCTTTAATGCATAATGAATAGCCCTGGGTTATTGCAATAAAAAGTTGTATAAATGAAATTCTTCCCTCACGTTACCCTCAATGCAATGGGAGAGACAAACAAGGATTTATGACTATTTGATAAATATTAAGATAAGGGTATGGTCATGGTACCATTGAAGCAGAAAATATGGCTCAAATATGAATCTGCCTGTTTCGGTCCAGTTTAAACCGAGAAGCATAACCACTAGAAGATAAGGTAAAATCACACGATAAGGTGTTCTGGAGGAAAGATGGACACAAAGTGCGGGAAAGGAGGAAACATTAGAACACGCAAGGGTGAACCAATATCCAGTAGGATGGACAATGGAGCCAGTGTCTTCTCACCCATAAATTCCCCACCTTTAAACTGATGATGGTGGTGATCTGTATGAAAGGTCAGTGCCTTTAAATTC
The DNA here is from genome assembly GCF_003255815.1 of Theropithecus gelada. Classification (NCBI taxonomy): domain Eukaryota; kingdom Metazoa; phylum Chordata; class Mammalia; order Primates; family Cercopithecidae; genus Theropithecus; species Theropithecus gelada. The sequence goes on from NC_037668.1 coordinate 134,120,577, forward strand.
TGAGCTAAATATGAACCTAGTCATGGAGTCAGTGAGGTGGAAGACAGTGGTCCAGCCAGAGAAGAAAGAACTGCAGTCCTGGCTGCTGCCCTGCACCAACACAATAAGCCTGCAAATAAGTGACCACAATGTGTCTGTGGTCTCTGCACCAACGATCTTCTGTGTAAAAAAGGGATACCCACCTGTTTTGCCATCTATTTCTCCGGGGGTGGGGGGAAGTGTTTGTGGCTCACTATAACTGGAAATATAAAAGGAAGGGAATTATGGGAAAGGTAGTTCCAGCTTAGCTAAACTGACAACGCAAATCCACCTCACTGCCTGAATATTTAAGGGAGGTTAGATAGAAGAGATGAGTAATCTGAATGAATAACACATTCACAAGTTGATAAGAATACAATTATATTTGAACAATGCTTGTTATTATAAAGGAAATGTGTCAGTTACCCATACAGAGATACAAAATACTCCCAATTTTTCTGACTTCTAACAATTTTCACTTCTACTTTATACTTCATGGTTGCTTTAAAATGTGAACTATTGCAAAGTGTCCTATGCTAGTAATGTTTACTTTCTAAATATCAAATGAGGATTTTAAATATAAATTTTAAATAGGTGAATGAATTATCATAGCTTAAAATGAGGGTGGTAAGATGTCACGCACATAATAATGTGCATTCAATATTTTTGAATTGCAGTACGAATGCCATTAAAATGAATGCCATATTTTTGATGCAATAGAAAATAAGCTCTTTAAAAACACATTAAAAAAAAAAAAACACTAACCACGTCAAAATGAGTTTTTATAATGAAAATGTAATAAAAGAGCACTGTTTTGTGTTTATGTGTTCTTTTTACATAGGCAAATCCGAAAATTTAATGTTCACAACCAATGTATGCTAGTTATAATAAATAAAATATAAATGATTCTTGATAGAAGGAGGTTGAAACACCAGCTCCCCGGCTTAGATGAGAAGGCATTACAGCAGAGTAGAAGCTCATGTCAAGAATTTGAACCAGCATCCCTGCATTCACATCCTGACTCTGCACTGTGTATCCTGACACAGTTTACTGAATGTCACTGAGTCTCAGTTTTTCATCTGTTAATAGGGGCATGATATTGTTTAGCCCACAGAGCTTAATTTTAAATAGAGACCAAATAAAATATTTTATATACATGCAATCTGTTGAGTACTTATTCAGCACTAAGCACCATGGAACTCTTTTGAAAAGTGTAAGATTTTAAGCCCTGGAGCCATAGGGAAGGTTAATTTGGCTTAAATCACTGTGTTTCTATCAGCCCTCTCCCCTCCCCTGAGTCACATGAGTTCTACATGATGTCCCTACAATTTTATTTTTGTGATGTGCAAAATAGAAGTATCTAAAGAACATTATGCTAAGTAAAATAAGTAGGACACAGAAAGATAAATATTGCATGATCTCACTTGTATGTGGAATCTAAAAGAATTTAAATTCATTGAAACAGAGAGTAGGTCTTGAATATAACACACCTTGTTTCACCTTGTTCCTTCCCTCGATGTGATAATTACATTAATAGTTTTGACACCCATTGCAATGGTCACATTATTATATTCCACCTTACAGTCATCAAAACTTTAACCCGATCTTGTATTTTCTTAATTTATTTTCTTCTACAAATGCCCTAGAAGTAACCATGTGAAGATATATGTGTGCGTACATCTGTTCTGTTTCTGATGCTGATTCCTTATGAATTTTTGCCTTAGAGATTATCATCAGTCATCACTTTTGTGCTAACCAATTCATATGTGTTAACTACCAAGTCTATATATTGTAATTTATATAGATAAATATATAGACAGGTAATATATAAATATACATATGATGTGTGTATATATCAATATCTATACTTCTCTATAGCTCTCTTTATAATGCTATATGTATCTAAACCTATACCCCTTTCTCTTGAACAACAAATCTGCTTTTCCAAATAACTGTTCATTCTTAATGTTTCCATGTTCCAAACTAAATTATATATAACAGCCTATCCACCACATACAATCTCATATGTTTTCTGTTGCTATAATCCTAGATTTTACAAGCCTTGTTAATCTGAGGTACCCACTAAAATGATTGATTTTATCATATGAATGAAAATTACTTAATCTTTACTGGATATTCACATAAAGAATAAACTTAGCTCCTTCTAAATTGTCCTCATACATCCAGTGATTTTCACGTAGTATTTTTAGTGTTCAGGTTTATTGAGGTTTAATTGAAAAATTAAAATTGTATATATTCAGAGTATATAACACAATGTTCTGACACACATATACATTGTGAAATAATTAACATATCAAGCTAATTACCATATCCACCACCTCATATTGTTATTGCATGTATGTGTATTGTGGGAATACTTAAGATCTACTCTCTTAACAGATGTCAAATATCCATTTTAATTAACTATAGTTACCATGCTGTATATTAGGTCTTCATCACTTATTTGTTTTACAATTTTAAGTTTATACCCTTTGATCAACATCACTACATTTCCCCTACCCTCTCTCCCCACCCTGACCCCTGGTAACCTTCCTTCTACTCTGTTTCTATGAGTTTAATTTTTTTAGATTCCACATATAAGTGAGATCATGCAATATTTGTATTTCTGTGTCTGATTTATTTCGCTTAACATAATGTCCTCCAGATAAATCTCTGTTGTTGCAAATGTCAGGATTTTCATGTTTTTAAGACTGAATAATATTCTATTGTGTGTTTGTGTGTGTGTGTGTGTGTTATACACACTCACAGGGGCACACACACACACTACTTTTTTATCCATTTACCCATTGATGAACCTTGTTTCCGCATCTTGACTATTGTAAATGATGCTGCACTGAACAACACAATGGAAGTATCTCTTTGAGATAGTGGTTTTATAAGTGATTAATATCCAATATATAAGGAACTCATACAACTCAATAGCAAAACAACAACAACAACAAAAGTAATTTAAAGATAGTAAAGGAGTAGACACTTAAATGCACAGTTTTTTCAAAGAAGACATACAAATGGCCAACAGATATATGGTAGGGTGCTCAGTATTTCTAATCATAAGAAAAATGCAAATCAAAACAACAACGAGATATCACCCCATATTTGTTAGGATTATTATTATCAAAAAGTCAAAAGATAACAAGCATTGATGAGGATGTTGTGAAAAGAAAATCCATATACATTGTTCTTGTAAAAGTAAATTGACACAGTCATTATGGAAAACAGTATGGAAGCTCCTCAAAAAACTATAAATAGAATAACCATATGATCAGAAGCAGTCCCACTTCTGAATATATATTTAAAAGAAATAAAATCAGGTAGTATCTTATTCATGCTCAAGTTTTGTCTTCTCATATTCTTCTACTCTAACACCTTGGTCTTTAATATCTTCTGTCCAAGAATCCACTTTTAGGGATTTAGAGTCTTCCTTCACCAATATTGCTTCAGAAACGTTAATTTTCGCAACAAGGGTGCCATCAAAATTGTAGCTTGGCTGCTCCACCCTTACGGTAAGGTTATTTTGGAATGAAAACAATTTTTCTCCATAATACTAAATGTCTCCTAAAAAAAAATAAGTTCTTACAGCAGTAGTGTTGGTTTGGCTTCAAGAAAAACTACTGCAGATTTTATTTGCAATATCTGTTTCTATACATTTTAGATGGAAGCTATCTGGAAACCAGACCTCAAGTATACACAACAAATTTTCATTATTCACAGTGTGTGTGTATATATATATGTGTGTATATATATATGTATATGTATATGTGTGTGTGTGTGTATATATATATTTGAGATGGTGTTTCACTCTTGTTGCCTAGACTATACTACAATGGGGTGATCTCAGCTCACTGTGGCCTCCGCCTCCCAGTTTCAAGCTATTCTCCTGCCTCAGCCTCCAAGTAGCTGGGATTACAGGTGCGCCACCATGCCTGGGTAATTTTTTGTAGTTTTAGTAGAGACAGGGTTTCGCCACATTGGCCAGACTGGTCTTGAACTCCTGACCTCAAGTGATCCGCCCACCTCTGCCTCCCCAAGTGTTGGGATTACAGGTGTGAGCCACCGAGTCCAGCCGTATTTAGATTCTTTAAGGTCACCACAAACATTGAATCAGCAAATACTGAACTACTGCTCCTAAGGGAAATGCAGGGTTAGGATTTTTAGAGCCTCCAGTCATACTGATCAAGGGAAACACCATTTGTCATGTATAGATTCTTTTGCCAAGAATCCCTGTAAAACAAGCCTCTGTCATCAGCATTGAAAATCTGCTCTTTTATAGAACCTTTCTCTGTATACATTTCAGAGGTATTTTAAAAGATCTGCAGAAACTTCCTCACCTGCAAGTTAACATTTTTCATGCCATATCACCTTTTGAAACATGGAAGGCAGCCAGTACTAGCCAGAGCGCTTAACAGGACAATAAATTTCTTTGCCTTTCAGCCTCCCGACAATTCTGTCCACTATACTTTTTTGAAATCAGTTGTTGTCTCATGAATCCACAAATGTAGCTGCTTTTCCATCTTTCATGTACCGTGGTGTTACTTTGACACTTGCTGGAGCAGCCTCACATACAGATCCATGAATTTCCTCTTCCTTTTCTGAATGTAAGGCATTGTTGATTCATTAACATTGAACTCGTAGCCAGCAGTACTATAATTCATGCCTGAACAATACTTGTCTAACACAAGTATTTTCTCCATAAGGCACATCACATCTTTCTTGCACTTGGAAACACCAGACACCACATCAGCTTTACTGGAAGGGTCATTTAAAATGCCAAAGTTATCAACAAAAAGCACAAAAATGCAAAAGATGTGATAGCAAATAGATTGTAAAAAGCAAACTGTTACACTTCAACGTTGAAGAAGAAGACAGGGTACTGTCTCATTCAACTTGAACTGGGAATATGTGAGTTGGGTGACTTGATTTTTTTTCATTTCTACAGATGTCTGGAAATGACTGTGAAAGCATCATGAATGTCACTTTTAGAGGTTCAAATACATTTTAGTGAGTAGGCAAATTTGCATATACAGAATCTGCAAATTATAAGGATCAACTTTATTTTGCTGTTCTTTTACAATTTTAGGATATTTTATAAAGTTTTAGGTATTATACCAGGAGAAAATAAAACAGTGTCAGTTATATTGAGCACTTGTCTATCTAGTCCATATCCATTATCAAAACTATCATTGAATATATATTGTTTTTCATTTTGTGATTTTTCTTGTAGATCGTTTTCATTCAAAGACATATAGAGAAAATATCAGAAGATTAAATAGAATAAAGTATCTGACTTGAAATATTTGTGGTTTTATTATGGTTTGGTTATTTTATAAATATAAAATGAAATATTTAGAGATTCACATAATAGAAGTATGAATTATGTCTATTTTTCTCCCTTTATAATATAGAAAATATTTTCCCAACAATGAATATGTTTGAATTTCAGAGATACTAAGAAATAGTAAGCAATGGTCACCACAAAGGAGATGTCCTAAGAAAAACAGAAATAATGTTCTTAGTGTAAAAATATCCACATCTTCCCAAACCACTAACTATAGTTCCCACCTTCAAAACAGTTTTCCCTTATTAAACACAACTTTAATGAAATGGTAAGACTTCTTGCACTAAGATGTGCTAAAGAAGGAAAATGTAGAAAATAAGAATTAAGGTATGAGAAAGCAAATTTATAGACAGTATTGTTTTCATCTTTACTGATTTTTAAATTACTTAAGAAATTGTTACCTATGCAGATCTTCCCGTACTCAGTCCCGTAACAATTTCTTAAGTAATTTAAAATAATTCGAGTAATTTGAGTCTGTTATGACTCAAGAGTCAGTGTTTTCCAAAAGTGGTTTGCAGAACTTTAGAACTTTTGACAGGTTAAGAATTTCTTGTAGCAGGGACTTAGTGGTTAAAATAAGTGCTAGCAATTCTGCATATGATGTTCCTCTTTGATATTCAAAACAAATACTAAATATTCTGAAGTATCTTGTGTGCAACTGAGTTTACTCTGTCAAAGATAGTGTTTCACAAGTTTAGTCAGAAACACATATTTAAGAAAGTGTGGGTAATGATTAAATTCCCAGGTTATGGAATCAGACTGCCCGACTTTGAAGCCTTGTTTGACTGCTCAATATCTCAGTGAACCAAGACAAACTTTAACCTCCTTTCAAATCACTTTATTCATTTATAAAATGAAATAATAACAACATTTACCTAGAGTTTTGTGATAATTCTATAAGAATAATGCCTACATATATTAAACTACCACAAAGCATTAGTTAATACAAAAAGAAAATGGTCTTCTGTAGAAGACAGTATGGGAAACATAAAGTATATTCAGTGAATTTAATCATTTTTTAAAATTGAAATTTATTTCAAAATTGAGTTACGTAAATGTAATCCTGAACCTTAGATACAATTTACTTTTATGAATAAAGAAAGTGAACCTTGGAAAGACCAAATGACTTCTCCAAGGTCATACAACTCATTTGTGGCGCAATTAGATTAAGAAATTAGACCTGCTTGCTAATTCAATGATATTTTCTCTGCACTTGGCTGCCTGTAATATACTCAGATATTTACATATTGATTCCCTTTCAATCTAAGGGAAAAGACACTGTGGGAAGGGAAAGGAGTTAGGAAATCAATTTTCTATTACATTAATCATTAATGCTATCAAATATGCTCTTTTATCATCAGTCCCTCCTTATCATTGAAACACTGCAAAGTTGTGGCCCACTATGTCACAAAGACTATTTTCTACTCTAAATACTAGGCTGCAAAACCTTGCATTTTGCCAGTTTGTACTTCTGCACATAGTATAGTATTTATTAATTATAAATTAAATTTTATTTTATTAGTATGTTATGATTTCACATTCATACAATCAGTTTTAATTTTAAAGTTATTTACCAAAGGCCTCAAAATCTGCTATTTCCAGCATTTATATTTTGTAATTTATTTTGTTATTCTGGTAAGTAATAAGCTATATGATATAGATAATCATTTATTTTGGGTTAATATTAACACATCTATAACATTTAAATTTTCATATAGCATTTAAGTAGTCAATTATATGACTGATTATTAAATAATACAAATCTTAGTACTTCAATATTATCTCACATAGCTCAGAATGAGAAATTCTGTAGAAGTCAATATTGACTAAAACATATATAAGACACCTACAAATTGGTTAGATAATGATGACTATGCCAACAGAAACACACATAAATAACTTGAGCAAGAAATTTATCTTTCAGAAGTCCAATAAGCATATGTAAATTACCCAGATTTTAACATCAACAAAGCAAATTGAAACAAAACCTTACTCAGTAGAATTATTAATGTAAATAAGGGAGTAACTACTTGCATGAACTGATTTAACTGTGTGGCACACATTTCCTGTAAAGCCAATTGGACAGTCTCCCAAAGACTTTACAAAGGGTGACAGAAAAGATGTTGCTAAAACAGTGCATCTCACAAAGCTGATGATAAAAATCCAGATTTAGAAACTACCAAAGTTGCCAAAGGTAATAGTATTGGTTAAATAAGTGAAGGAAAATAGAATATAATTTTACCATTTTAAAAACCAGTGGAAAAAAGATTATTACTACAAAAATTTGCTATATGATTCCATTTTCAATCTAGACATGTAAAGCTTAGATTAGGTTACATAGGGTAAGATGTTAACAATACCAGTTTCTAAGTAATGAGATTGTGACCGGATTTTTATTTTCTGGCTATTGAATAGGTATTACTTTAGTGAGAGAGTTGTGTCTTTTTAAAAATCACAATACCTTAATTTATATTGTACTATTTCCCCATATGGAGAGATAGGAGGTATAAAAATCTAGTTACTGTTAATTTTTAATTACTGTGAAAGTATTATAAAATTAGAGTTTAAAACTGATTTTACTTTAAAGATATCAGAGAAACACATAAGTATGTGGATAAAATTTGCTTCTCACAATTTGTTAAATACATAACCATAAAATTAGAATTAAGAATCACTTTTACCTAAGTTAGTATCTTCATTATTAATATCAATATTGTCTTAAATGATTAATAATATATGTTATCCCTTAATGGATAACTTAGCATAACCTTTTAAAATACTTAAAAATTCTATTTAGAGTAAATTAAGAATGACTTATTCTCTTCTCCATTCCATTTTATGAATTTTATGCACATCATCGTGTGTGTTCTGTAAAAGATATCTTTCTCCTCACATTCTTCTGTTAGCTATCTGTATTCCACAATAAATGCTCCCTCCATTCTAAGTCTGCACATAGAAATGAAATAATGTTGTACCTGTCTCCTTTGCCAACTAACTACATTTTTTGTAATGATTTTATTTAAAGCAAATCTTTGCATGAGGGAAAATCATCATCACTTTAGCTTTCATTCGTTATCAGACTATTTTTGAAAGTGATATATTGTTATGTATTCCATAAGCAAAGGACCTTACACAATTGGAGAAAGTAATAGTAAGTCCAGCAGTCATGACAATGCCCACATTGTAGGTGAGCACATAGGGAAATAAAACATCAGTGACATATTGCCTTATTTTATTCAAAAGGGACTGATTATTTTGAGGTAATTTATACAAGTATGAGTATAAAATATTAATATAGCTATTGTACCTGTACTTCTCACCTGGAAAATAACAGAGGTCAAACTAAACAATGCTCTTTATCCTCCGATGATGTTTTCATCTCCACAGGGGCATTTATCTAACTAATACTTCTTATAAAATATGTTCACCTATCACCCAATAATAGGAAAGAAAATGTTCTTTGCATACAAGGTATGACAAACATTTTTTAAAAAATAAGATCTCCCAAACTCTTTGGAAATGGAGGAAAAGGGTAGAGATAATCTTATTCGTGTTAGCAGAACTTTGAACATAAAAGTTGCCGGATTGTTCTACCTATATGTAATCCATCTTCCTGGGAGTTGCTGACCTTTTGGAAAGGGCACTTTCCTCAGAGCTGCCTAACCTCACAGAAAATTATCCCTTAATACCCTTGTGTTACAAATAATTGAGATTGCCAACATATTTTTACTTCTATCATCTTATATAGGCATCATAATTTGACATTAATTTACCCTTCAAATTTTCTAATTGTATTTATATTAAAATATATATTGATCTTTGATTTCTACCATATACACAAAAAAAGATCATTATCCTTTAAGTCATCATTCTGATATGTGAATATATATAGCTTCCTAAGTAGATCCTCAAGAATTAAGTAATCTAGTTCTAGTTCTTGTTTCTTATGCGTGAACACATTTCAAAGAGAATTCTTTCTCAGCAATTGAAATAGGATTGATATCTGTGTTATATGAAATATTTAACCTCTGATTATTTTCAAAATATTTCATTATTTTTATTTCCATTAAATGACAATCTTTCATAAAATATTATTTTCCTTCAAATTGATATGGTCAGGTTTTTATTGCTTAAATTCAATTTCAATGGCACAGCACTAGTACATTTCTATAAACAACACTTAACAATATTTTTATTTCAAAGTAAATTACTAACAAACTTCCAATAGAACTAAGAATGGAAATGGACCTGGAATTGAACTATCACCACCTGCACTTATCCTTTATACTCTCACTTCACCTCCATTCTAACAAACATGTGCTTTTATAAAGGCTTTTTGTTTTAGCCATCTACAATACCCCCTTGAAAGCACTGATTTTCTTTTTCTTTAATCATTATTATACTTTAAGTTCTGTGATGCATGTGCAGAACGTGCAAGTTTGTCACATAGGTATATACACAGCATGGTGGTTGGCTGCACACATCAACCCATCATCTACATTAGGTATTTCTCCTAATGCTCTCCCTCTCCTAGCCCCCCAACCCCCGACAGGCCCCGGGGTGTGATGTTCTCCTCCCCGAGTCCATGGGTTCCCAGTGTTCAACTCCCACTTATAAGTGAGAACATGCGGTGTTTGGTTTTCTGTTCCTGTGTTAGTTTGCCGAGAATTATGGTTTCCAGCTTCATCCATGTTTCTACAAAGGACATGATTTTCTACTCGCTGAAGATTTTTTTACATCGATGACAAATTTCCTCATTATTAAATACTCCAGCAGTTTTTCAATTTTACATTGTAGTATTCTCATTGTAATTCTCATTTTCTGCTTCTAATCTCTGTATAACTTTTACCATCAGAAGGGGGGTAGCAAATATACTTCCACTTTCAGACTAAGCGATGAACAGGTGACAACTGCCTACTAGGAAGAATCTGAAGCTGTGTCTATAAATCTGAATTTCTTAAAGTATCACCTCCCAGAAGTTTTCTAACAGAAATAGTCGCTTTTTCCCATTTGCACAGCACAGCAACTTGCATAATCCTTTATCATAACACATATCACATCGTACTCTAAGTTTAACTTGCGTGACAATCTAGCTCATTAGAGAAGCTTTGAGCCAGTTCGCTCTGTCACCTCTCTGTTCCCTGTTCCCTAGTCCATTGCCTAGCCCAAAAAAGTCACTCAACAAGTGCTTTTGAATAACCGAATAAACTAAAAACTGGATGAATATATACCAAATTATCTACAACTTTGATGATTACGCTTAAATTTTTTGACAGTTTGATGAAGGAATTTGATCAGAAAAAAAGGCTTTTTAAATGGTGTACCATTATATTGATCATCAAAAAATATATTGATTTGACTTAAAATTTAAATAAGAATTCCTCTATGTTTGTGGATGGAAAAAATTAATTTCTAGAAATAACAGCTTCCTCTAGCACAACCTTCTGAGAGGAATGAGCAAAACAATGCAAAGGGATACAGTAAATGCTATTTTATCAATTATTATATTTTACACCATTTCAAAATCACAATATTTGGAATCAGAAATCGTATTTTACTTTTTTGTATATACTTTATAGTAACTAATAAAAGATTCCAGACAATGTGACAAACTCAGAAAATGCTTGTTAACTTGCCTCAACACACTGGTCATTCTTGATTTATTGCCCCATGTTGCTTTAAAGAAATAAAAATATAGTGTGAGGATTTGATAATTATTGGGTGATAATCATGGTAAAAACAAATAGATAAAGGGTATCTTCTCTGATCTGCTTTGTTTCTGATAAAATAATTATATTACTTATAATTATAATTTTGTTAATATAATTATAAGATGTCAATGCTTGATCATTTGTGATATCAACAAAGCTACTAGCAAAGTCACTACCACACACACACACACACACATAATGGAGATAGCTGTCATTTGACTATATGTCAGACTCATTTGGTTGGAGGTACTTTCGATTTATCTGCAGGCAGATTTATGAGAAGTATTTTGGAGCATTACTTATAATTAAAAGTTAGCATCTCTTTGTTCCATTGTCTTAAATGTGCAGCTATCTATATTAGAAACAGACAACACAGTTTACTTCAAATAATTATCACAAAAACTAAAAATAAAAAAGGAGAACAATTTATTGACCCCATTGCATAACTTGCTATAACATTTTCTGGTTTTGATTGTGTGTGTTCGTGTATGTGTGTGTTGAGTTTCCACATGCTGTGTCCTGAATGTTTATATTCTCCCAAAATTCATATGTTGACATTAAAACCTCCAGGATGATAGTATTAGGGAATGGGGACTTTGGGAAGGTAATTAGGTTATGAGAGTTAAGTAATGGCCATATAAAAGAGGCTCCAAAATGACCCCTCATCTCTTTTGTCTTGTGAGAACACAGTGAGAAGGCACCATCTATGAACCAGAAAGCAAACCCTCATCAGACACCAAATCTGCTAGCACCTTCATCTTGTATTTCTCAGCCTCCAAAACTTTGGGAAATAAATGTCTGTTTTTTATCAGTTAGCCAGTCTATGATATGTTATAGCAGCCCAAATGAACTAGGACACAGTGTGTATGCCATTTTCATGAGAAATTTCAAATTTGTTTATTTAAATTTCACATTGCATTATAATTGTTTTTGTTTTAATAATTTTATAACAAGAAAATATTACAACTATTAGTCGCTTTTGACTTCACATATTGCTATATAAGTGTGTGTGTATATATAGGTGTGTATATATATATATATTGAAATCTGAAATACAGTTGAATTATTCTTTCATAATAGAGTGTATTTTGAATTTCTTCAAAGTAGCTCTAAATTATTCAAGTATACTTGTTACTCATGATTATATACTTGAGGGCCACTAAATGTAATATTTCCTATACATCTTTCAAGTAAGGTTAAGTGGAGCAAATTTTGAAGCCAATTTCTAGTGACAATTCTGATTTTGCACATCATCTGTAGCTCAAACTTAGCGAAGTAAATATAATTTGATTTTAGAGGAAGAACAAATTTCATGAATACTTATTTTAATTTACTTAAATTTCTTAAAAAATTACAAAAAAGGGAAGTACAACATTGTTTTCCACTGAGTGTCACTTGATCAGATGAGTGCAACCTTCAGAACAGCCTGTGGTGACAGCATGCATTCTATCAGTGATCTCAGAGGTCACATTCTCAAAGCTGCATTTCTTCTCTTAAAAAAAATCTTATTTTTAACAAACCCTCTGTGGCAAATATATCTGCCCTTTTCACAAAAGTTCAATAATCAACTTTTGTACCTCTCTAAAATATAAAATAAAATAGAAATGTATCCCTTTATGTCAGATGATTAATTTACTCTGAAAATATCTATTTTTTCTATCAAAACCCAATTCAAAATGTTGATCAATAATGTAAAAAAAAGTTAGTTGACTCATTTTTTGCATTATAATTTATAAGTTTTTTCTATTAGGTATTATATTACACACTCTAATAATTTAAGAAGCTTTAGATATTTAGTGATTTAATTTTGTTATTCTGTGTGTCTTACTTAAAATACTGAGATAAATTTCAATGGAAGTTTTTCCTTTAAAAGATTTCAAATCTTAATTTATGACCTTTTAATCCCATTTTCCTCTCTTTTATTTTTTAAATTGACATTGGCACTTTTTCATAATCGTTTTTTAAATAATCTTAATATTTTAATTAGATCCCATTTGTCAATTTTGTTGCCATTGCTTTTGGTATTTTAGATATTAAGTTCTTGCCCATGCCTATGTCCTGAATGGTATCGCCTAGGTTTTCTTCTAGGGTTTTTATGGTTTTAGGTCAAACATTTAAGTCTCTAATCTATCTTGAATTAATTTGGTATAAGGTGTAAGGAAGGGATCCAGTTTCAGCTTTCTACTTATGGCTAGCCAATTTTCCCAGCACCATTTATTAAATAGGGAATCCTTTCCCCATTTCTTGTTTTTGTCAGGTTTGTCAAAGATCAGATGACTGTAGATGTGTGGTATTATTTCTGAGGGCTCTGTTCTGTTCCATTGGTCTATATCTCTGTTTTGGTACCAGTACCATGCTATTTTGGTTACTGTAGCCTTGTAGTATAATTTGAAGTCAGATAGAGCTTCTGCACAGCAAAAGAAACTACCATCAGAGTGAACAGGCAACCTACAGAATGGGAGAAAATTTTTGCAATCTCCTCATCTGACAAAGGGCTAATATCCAGAACCTACAAAGAACTCAAACAAATTTATGAGAAAAAAACCATACAGCCCCATCAAAAAGTGGGCAAAGGATATGAACACACACTTCTCAAAAGAAGATATTTATGCAGCCAACAGACACATGAAAAAACGCTCATCATCACAGACCATCAGAGAAATGCAAATCAAAACCACAATGAGATACCACTCACACCAGTTAGAATGGCAATCATTAAAAAATCAGGAAACAATAGGTGCTGGAGAGGATATGGAGAAACTGGAACACTTTTACACTGTTGGTGGGACTGTAAACTAGTTCAACCATTGTGGAAGACAGCATGGCTATTCCTCAAGGATCTAGAAGTAGAAATGCCATTTGACCCAACCATCCCATTATTGGGTATATACCTAGAGGATTATAAAACATGCTGCTATAAAGACACACACACATGTATGTTTGTTGTGTCACTATTCACAATAGCAAAGACTTGGAGCCAACCCAAATGTCCATCAATGACAGACCGGATTAAGAAAAGGTGGCATATATACACCATGGACTACTATGCAGCCATAAAAAGGGATGAGTTCATGTCCTTTGTAGGGACATGGATGCAGCTGGAAACCATCATTCTCAGCAAACTATCACAAGAACAGAAAACCAAACACCGCATGTTCTCACTCATAGGTGGGAATTGAAAAATGAGAACCCTTGGACACAGAAAGGGGAACATCACATACTGTGGCCTGTTGTGGGGAAGGGGGAGGAGGGAGGAATAGCATTAGGAAGTATACCTAACATAAATGACGAGTTAATGGGTGCAGCACATCACCGTGGCACATGTATACATATGTAACAAACCTGTACTTTGTGCACATGTACCCTAGAACTTAAAGTATAATAAAAAATAAATAAATGAATAAATAATCTTAATAACATCAATGTACAATTGTAGGAAAATCATGACATTTACTTACTGTCTTTTCAGGACATGCTATTACCTTTAATATTTGTTGCACAGTGATTTTTCAGCTATTACATTTGTCACCAATCCCCTGCCTTTCTAAAATTCTTTTTCATTCTGTATATAAGGTAGGATTTAATGTCCCTGGCTTTGTAAACTTGTCAAAGACTATGGTAAACAGTCTCTTTGAACACCCTAATTCCTATATTGCATTCCACCAGGAGCTCAAAGCATGAATATAACAATTATAACTACTCACTGAAAAATTTCTTTTTTTTTCTTTGAGACAAGGTTTTCCTCTGTGACCTGAGGTGCAGTGCAGTGGCTCTATCACAGCTCACTGCAGCCTCAACATCTCTGGTTCAAGCAATCCTCCCATATCAAACCCGTGAGTACCTGGGACACAAGCATAAACCACTACATCTGACCTGAAAAGTAAATATGTCTTCCTATAAGGTCTTTATTTCTGTATGTATATCACTATTTGTATTTATTATTTTTAATAACAAAAATGTAAAAGTTCACAATACAGTAGTAGCATACATGATTCCAAGGTGAGTAGAACATACAGATTCTACTTAGAATAGACACACCTCTTGCCCATGTGATTGCTATGGCATCCTAGCAAAATAATTGGACTTTACTTTGATTCGTGTTTGTGTTCTGACTTGTCTAATCACCAGCAGGATAATCTATTTTTACCACATATCTGTGGGTGTTATATCAATGTCCCCTAATTTTTTATGCTGAAGCTTAATCACCAACATGATGGTGTTGGGAGGTGGAGCCTTTGGGAAGATTATTAGATCATGGCAGTGGGTCCCAACTAAATGGTATTAATGCCCTTACATGAACTTATAGAATAAACCCAAAGGAACTGATTCACTCCTTTTACCATAGAAAGACACAGTAAGAAGGCTCCATCTATGAACAAGGAAATGGGCTCACACCACACACTGAATCTGCTCCCTGCTAGATCTTGAATTTCCCCAGCCTTCAGATGTGTGAGAAATAAATTTCTGTTGTTTATAAGCTGCCAGTTTATGATATTTGTTATAGCATCCATAACTGATTATGACAAGGGCTCAGACTTACTCGATTTCACAATACAGAAACTCTAAGAAGTTGTTTATCCTGTTGGTAATTAGACAGATCAGAATACCAACACAAATCAAAGTAAAGTGAAATAATTTTTCTAGGATGTCATAGGAATCACACAAGTAAGAGGAGGTGTGTCCATACTAAGCGGTATCTATACGTTCTACTCACCTTGGAATGTGCTAATGAAAGTGTCTAGTGTATAGGAAGACCTCATAAACGTTAAAAATTATAGCTGATACTAACTTCAGTAGGTCATTAATATACTAATAAATTGTTAGATAAATAATAAGAAGCCCTTAAAACATGTAACCTAAATCATTTTACAAAAGGGCCTTGTCATTATTTACTGAATATGCATGTAATTGCTCCAAACACAGAAATGCACATTGCATATCTGAGAGCCTATGTCACACTTTTACTCTTCAGTTACATTGCCCTTAATTTACTGCCTTATGTTACTACCTCTTCAACCTAAGGTAATAATTTACATAAATCTATAATACAAAATGAACCCAAATATCACTTTTAGTGGTGCTGGTTATAACTAATATATGAAATATTAATATCATTGCTATCAGTCAAATAATTAACTTTCTTTTAGCCCCAGGAAATTACTGTACGTTTTTTTCAGGATGGAAATTATTTTTAATTTATTGCAATCATTCTACTAAGGTATCAATATAGTACACTCTTTCTCCTCAATATTTTCCATATTCAGTGAAATGAATAAATTCATTTTTTCTGCTGTATAAGTAATTAAAATAAGCTTTAATTTGAGTAAAAATCTTGGGCATTTAGAAAGCACTAAACAAAGGAGTCATTTATGTAAATACTTATTTTCTCAATTTAATAGTGGTTAAAAAATTACTTTCCATTTTATTTGTAAGACCCCATATATTAAGAAGAAAATGGTCCAATTTCATGTTTCAGTTCGGAAGCTATACTATGTTTATTAATCCTCAATTTTAATATAATTATTTCAACAGTATCATCCTTTATTTTTATAACATTATTCACTGCAAAGTGAGAAAAATTTTGTCTGAAATAAATGTTTCTCTGAGGATCATCCAATCTATTTGTCCATATTGAGGTTTTTTATAACAGAAATTAATTTACTAATGTTGACTTAATTATTACTAGTGTTGGACATAGTGGAAGCTACCCAAGTAAAGTCAACATTTAGGAGCAAAGATTTAGAAATAATATTAATATATATTATAGTATAATATATGATTATATATATAATTTTAAATATAGACAACATATAAGTAGTTCCATGTCCATAATTTAAATGTCTCAATTACATATACAATTACGTGAGCAGCGATTTTAAAAATAACACTAATGGTAAATATATTTTTAAACATATTCAATCTTCTAAAAATGAGCAGTTTTTATAATTTTTTTCTTGCACACTTAATGCACACACGCATACACAATCCCTCATCTTCCACATACACACGCTCTCTCTCTCTCTCTCTCTCTCTCTATATATATATATATATATATATTTTTTTTTTTTTTTTTTTTTGAGATGGAGTTTCGCTTTGTTTCCCAGGCTGGAATGTGGAGTGCATTGGCGCGATCTCGGCTCACTACAACCTCCGCCTCTCTGGTTCAAGCAATTCTCCTGCTTCAGCCTCCTGAGTAGCTGGGACTCCAGGTGCACGCTTTCACGCCCGGCTCTTTTGTTGTTGTTGTTGTTGTTGTTTTTTGTAGTTTTAGTAAAGACGTGGTTTCATCTTTTTGCCCAAGCTGGTTTTGAACTCCTGAGCTCAGGCAATCGCCCGCCTCAGCCTCCCAAAGTAGTAGGATTACAGGCCTGAGCCACTGCGCGAGGTCCAGGCACTCTTTTGTTTTTGAGACGGAGTCTCGCTCTGTCGCCCAGGCTGGAGTGCAGTGGCCGGATCTCAGCTCACTGCAAGCTCCGCCTTCCGAGTTCACCCCATTCTCCTGCCTCAGCCTCCTCCGGAGTAGCTGGGACTTCAGGACTCCGCCATTACGCCCGGCTAATTTTTTGTATTTTTTAATAGAAACGAGGTTTTCACTGTGTTAGCCAGGATGGTCTTGATCTCCTGACCTCATGATCCGCCCGCCTTCACCTCCCAGAGTTCCGGAATTACAGGCGTGAGGCACCATGCCCGGCGCCACACACTCTTAAAAAAGATGCTGAGATATACTCTTAACAAAGTTGAAGACCAACATGACAATATGTACCAAGAGTTTTAGAAATATTAATACTTTAAATTCTAGTAAAGCTACGAACTCATCCAATAAAAATAATCTTAACATAAACGCCTTCAAAGTATTAAAAATCTAGTATGTTCAGTGCTGTGTTATTTGTGATCACATAAGTGGCAAATAGGCTTAAGTCAATAAGCTTGAACTTAGTTCAAGATAGAAGATAAATAAAACATTTATCTATGTATAGAGCTTCAGATATCACATTTTCAAAACTGCCTAAAAAATAAGATATTGTACATAATCATAATATAATTGTAAGTAAAAAGGCAAGAAGTAAAACTATGAAGTAGAACATTAAATTTTCTAAATATGCATGTACATTTGTGTAAAAATATGTAGACAATAACAATACTACATTTTTTAGAGTAGATGCTACTAGGTGATATTCACATTTTTTAATTCACTAAATTGTATTTCTCTTTATTATATTTATAATTAGAAAGAAATACATATTGCCAAAAAGACTAAAAAGGTATGTATTTTATATTCTAAAAGACAGTGACATGTAAAATATAAATTAAATAGAACAGTAAGAATTTTTGTTAAGTTGAATTTAAATCAGTTTTTAAAAGTAAACCTCTGCATAAAAGGTGTACTTAAAATGAAAAGATAAAGTGGGCAACAAAAAAGAATAGGCAATCCATCAAAGTTATGCTTTAAATAGCTATACTATAAATAACCAGGAAAAATGAGGAAATCGTTCATAATTGTAGAAACTCAGAAAATATATAATCGCGTTAAATTTTTACCTCCAAGTTTGACAGAGATTAAGTAAAACATGCATACTACACAATGTTAAAGGGGTAAAATGAAATGAGAAGTCTAATGCACTATAGTTGAAAGCTAAAATGATATGGTATTTCTATAGAAAAAAATTTCAAATAGAAGAGCTTGCCTTTAAAAATACACATATGTATATATGTATGTATATTTTCTATGCATAGAGAGCTAGTTCATCATAGTGGTGAAGAGCATGATCTATGAAACTTGACATCTTTATTTCAAGTCACAGCTCTTCATTGATGAGTTTTGGGTCCATGGTCTATCAATACTTTACTTCTTTCAGTTATCAAAGCTCTAAAATGAGAGTAATGATCATTCTTACCTGATAGTATTGCTGGGAAAATTAGCTGGATTCACATACGTAAAATTTTTAGAACAATCCAGCAGATGTTGAGCACTATATACACGTTAACTATTATTACTATTTTTCAGTAGTATTATTGGTATTATCAGAATTTTTTTTTTTTTCATTTTTTGAGATGGAGTCTCACTCTGTTGCACAAGTTGGAGTGCAGTGGTGCAATCTCAGCTCACTGCAGCCTCCACCTGCTGGGTTCAAGCGATTCTCCTGCCTCAGCCTCCTGAGTAGCTGGGACTACAGGTGTGCACCACCATGCCCTGCTAATTTTTTGTATTTTTAGTAGAGATGGGGTTTCGTCATGTTGGCCAGGCTGGTCTGGAACTCCTGACTTCAAGTGATCTGCTCACCTTGGCCTCCCAAAGTGCTGGGATTTCAGGAGTGAGCCACCATGTCTGGCCTTAGAATCCATTTTAAATGTAGAGGAAACAGATCTGTTTAAAGAAGGATCAAAACACCTATGTAAGGAAGAACAGTTGGAAATGTAGACTCTCCAGAGTTATTAATATCTTACTAAAATCCACAATCAATCCCACTCTAGTCTTTGTTGAGCACTGTTTATCTTTTATTTGTTTAAAACCTATTTGCATGACCCTTCATTGATTTTCCCATGACTGCACCAAAACTGTCCAGGTACATTTTGCATACTAGAGAGCAACGAAAACAAAATAAATGAAGAATCTATGTAAAAACTGGCATTTATATTATGTCATTTTGTAAAAGTTATTTATAGTTTAAAGAGATATCTCTCACTCTCTTGCTTTTCTGTCTTACTTCCGGGAATTGGAATCTTCCTTTCCCTCAAGCACAACTATATTTTTTGAAGCAGAGGTTCAAAAAAATGTTGCTTGACAAACGTGTCCTCCTTCCTAAATCAGTTTCATGTTGGGGATTCCATTTATTCAGGAGAAGTCCACCCTCTATGTATAGAACTGTGAGTTTACTCTGTGATAACTTCATGGCAACTTGTGAAAATATTGCACAAGAAGTCTAATATCTTAACATAAAAGGAATACACCAAAACCAGATATATTTGTATAGCTATGATCAAATATGTTTATACAGTATTATTTAATGTCGTAAATAATTGGAAACCAGCTAAATATCCAACAACAAAAAATAAACTATGTGCCGCTATAAGATGAAATATCAATATATTAAAAATAAATATTTGAAGTTATCATACCAGAAGTTTTTTTAACAAGTATACTGTAAATGTGTCTCTGCATTGTGAAATCTACTGCACCATATAGGGTTCTTTGTGAGTATACAAAGGGAGAAATTGAATATGTCTTTGCATGTATAGGACCAAAACAGTTTTCAGGAAACATACTATATTTTTATGGGGGTTATATTTGGTGTCTGAAAATTATAGAAATTATGGAAATTTTGGTGTCTGGCTATATTTGGTGTCTGGAAATTATGGATTTTTTTCTTTGTTTTTACATTTTCTACATTATTTTTAATAAGGAAATATTCAGTAGCTTAAATTAGCTACTCTTATATTTTTGATATAAGGTTGAAAATTTTAAAATAGACTTCGTGAAACTTTGGCATGAATAAAGTTAAAAATCTGTTGACAAAAAAATTGACTGCCACTATCATTCATAATGAGACAATTACAAAAAGCATAAATATTATTATATATTCAATCTGTCAAACTGAAAAGATTAAGAATATTTGTATTACCCCATATACTTGAAGAAGTGGGGCAGAAAAGCACACTCATATAAGTGCTGGGGACAGTAATGGATGCAGCATTTTAGAAGGCAGGATAGTGGAAGCAATACACTTCTGAATGTATGTAATCTTTTGCCTAGAAATCAAACACTTTAAGGAATTTACACTTTTTCTAATTAAAAATTATGTATAAAGTGATTGACTAACTTTAAAACTGTCACTAATCATAAAAAAAAGTAAAGATAAATATATATGAATCATCCCTGTGACATGTTTTCTCACTAGCAAAAATCTTACCTAAAAACAATGCAGTGCTTCGTACTTACAAAACTATATGTGAAGTAGTAAAGTAAAGAGGTAGAGTATCAACCAACGTATTTGTTAAAAAAAATCTGATTTCAGAATAAAAAGTAAAATTTAATTTCAATCTTTTATAAAAACAATTACATAAAATTTTTATCTGCATAGAAAATTAAGAATACACTAAAAATGTTTTGACAGCAGCTATCTGGGTAGTATTGATTGAGGTTCAGAAATTTTTACTTTCCACTGTTTTGTTTCAAGGTATAGACTACCTTTAAAATAGTATTGTTATAGTTAATAATGATAAGAAAACGAACATGGCGGCCGGGAGCGGTGGCTCACGCCTGTAATCCCAGCACTTTGGGAGGCCCAAGGCGGTCAGATTACGAGGTCAGGAGATCGAGACCATCCTGGCTAAAACGGTGAAACCCCATCTCTAATAAAAATACAAAAAATTAGCCAGCCATGGTGGTGGGTGACACCTGTAGTCAGAGCTACTCGGGAGGCTGAGGCAGGAGAATGGCTTGAACCCAGCAGGTGGAGGCTGCAGTGAGCCGAGATCGCACTACTGCATTCCAGCCTGGGAGACAGAGTGAGATTCCATTTAAAAAAAAAAAAAAAAGGAAGAAAGAAATTAAGAAAGAAATCAAACATGGCATATTCCCTGCCATTAAATTCTGAGCTGATTCATTTTTCTTAATTAGTATGCTGAGTATGTTATTGTCTTTTGAGACTGAAAATTATAAATGCCATCTCTTTTTACCAAGGGAATAAACATTTACACATTCACAATTATGACCTGCTTTGTTCAGTCATACTTTTTACTGTTAGGGTGAGTTTCACTAAATCCTCCTGTGTAATCTGGATATTATACAGAATAATAAACATTTTATTGCATTTAATTATTTTGGCAATTGAAAGCTCACTAATGCTTTTCATTTTTACTTTTTTTTTCTTTTAAAAATCATGATATTTATCAATCAGAGGGAATTCTTAACAAGATTTGAGAAACATACCTAAAACACTCATATTCTGGAGGTATCAGAATACTCAGAAGAAATTAATACACTAGCCATGGAAAACAAAAAGGCAACAGTGTTGGATAATAGTTAACATATTGGAGATCACTTTCAGATATCAGTCTCAATAATATCCAAAAATTAAATTTAAAAAATCCTCAGATTTCAATTGAGGGTGATAAGGTAATTATGACAATATCTTTGTTACATCAATTATTGCATAAAAAGAAAGCTATACCAAATCCAGAGTAACATTAAAATTGAAGTTACTGGCTACTGTTTGCCACCACCACTAATTTCAAAATAGAAAATGTATGTAACAAAATAGTATCTCACTGTATGTAAATATAATCCACAATTACTTCATTTTCTAAAGAAACTTTCATGAACAATATGATCCATTACTAACAGGCAAATTAATGATGCAATTTTATACTCTAGAAAATCCTAAACACACACACACACACACACACACACACACACACACACACACAGAGAGAGAGAGAAATAAACTCACCAATTTTTCACGTATGTCTCAAAGAAAAAAGGGTATCAATACACCAGTGATTGTTTTTCCAAACTGAGATTTCCTTATTCAGTATCTTTGAATCTTCACAGGAAACATTAGCTAAATTTGTTTTCACATGAGCTATAGGCACTGCAGTTAAAGGATGAAATAGGATGATGAAATTCAGTCCTTGAATTAAAGCTTTCCAATTGATCTAATTGTTCTTACTATCATCATTTCTAGAGTTCCCTTCACTCTGTCCCCTTATTGTAAAATGTAATTTGACTTCTATAATTTGATAACCAACTACTCACCCTGCCCCTGCCCCTCCAACACACAGGCTCACAAAATAACTCTATGTTAAATATGATGTATTTTAACATAAGCATATTATTTTGATGTTCAATTAACAGGACAAGAGGAGATCTAAAATGAGAAATAGTTGTGATGTTAAGAGTTGCTTTTTATTTCTCACTGCTCTCTTGGGGAAACCCTGACTATTAAAAATAAGTGGCAAAAGAAGTAGCAATTATTTATTTACTATTTTTGAGGCAATTATTAAGACACAAAATTACATCTTGTTGACATGAGAATTTCCTCTTCTAACCAAGGTTCTAATCTACGGATTCACAAATCAGTAGCTACATCACAGACTCTGAAAACACAGGCAAATTGGAGTATGTTTGCATGTGTATTTCCATGGGAGCCCTAAATATTCATTGACTGCAAAGAAGTGGGGAAACTCCTTTCACAAAAGAGGTAGTAACTGAATAAGGATCATAAATCATTCCTTATTATTATTATTTTTTCCTCTGCTGAAAGCTGAAACAATGGTTGCTAGGCTCCTTCTATAAGGAAAATAAGTTGTTTTCATAGTAATCATCTACATCAGGTATTCATTTTGGAATAAGATTCAATTCTGAAATTAATTGTATTGCTTAGAGATTTTTTAAATTATTGATCAAAAGTCATTATACATGCCAGCCTTTTATGCCTTTAAAAGAGAGTTAGGAAAAAATGAAAGTCTTCTATTTTGATGTTCAATTAACAGGATGAGAAGGGATCTAAAATGAGAAATAGTTGCAACCTGAGAGTTGCTTTTTATTCCTAAATTCTATTTTACTAGCTGAATATATTGTTTACAAAATAATAAAGTTAGACCCTAGTGCCTCATCTATCTTTTTGTGTTAAGGTAACAGCCCTGGTAGAGGAGTTCCTATTAAATATAGGTGTCATTCTTGTTCTGTAGGCACCTCTTTCTATGCCATACAATTTCCTGAGGAGTGTGAAAATAAACATACTTAAGAGATTTTACAAGAACTGTACTACTTCAAGGTGCTATGCTGCAATTGGACCCCTCCTGCTATCATTTTTCCTCCAAAAGATATCAGACCTTTTCTTATGGTGTCACTGAGATTTATATTTATATATTGAGCTTTTAATCTATAATTGTGACTGTGTCCAGAGTATACATAAAATACACGGTATAAATATATTGAAATAGAACACTAATCAATTTTTGTTAATTATAACGTTTGAACTTCACTGAAGTTTTATACCACATATAACAGTAATAAAACTAGAAGTCCAATTAAACAGCAGTAAAGAACCCGTTCCACAAACAGTAGTGAAGTACAGTTTGTGGCTTATAAAACATGTGAATGTTTATCTTAAATAGAACTTGAATATTATTTTATTGCTGGTTAATAATTTTATTGAGTTATAATCAGGGAGTAAAATGTACATAAAATGATTCAATTTGAGAATTTTGTTTGAAAAGCCTTTATGATTTATTAGACAGACATGAAGAAAAATAGGTATTCTTTACTTCTTATGAACAAGATTTATCTATCCTATCTATCTATCTATCTATCTATCTATCTATCTATCTATCTATCTCTATCTATCATCTATCATCTATCATCTCCTTCCCTACTACATACCTACCTATCTTTTGGACACTCAAAAAGATAGTTATCTTTTGAAAAAGGCAGGATCTTTTGACTGTGCTGTGGATGCAGTCACAATTATGGATTAAAAGCTAAATATATGGCCGGGCGCAGTGGCTGACACCTGTAATTCCAGCACTTTGGGAGGTTGAGGCAGGTGGATCATAAGGTCAGGAGGTCGAGATCAGCCTGTCCAACATGATGAAACCCTGTGTCTACTAAAAATACGAAAATTAGCCAGTCGTGGTGGTGGACACCTGTAATCCCAGGTACTCAGGAGGCTGAGGCAGGAGAATTGCTGGAACCTGGGAGGCGGAGGTTGCGGTGAGCCAAAATCACGCCACTGCACTCCAGCCTGGGTGACAGAGGGAGACTCCGTCTAAAAAAAGAAAAAAGAAAAAAAAAAGCTCAATATATAAATATAATTCATCTTCATCATACATTCAATACGTTTTATTTATTCAAATAAATAAAACAAAATTTTTACTTTTTTCTGTTCAACTCATATTTCTACTATTTTAAAGCATTACCTAATAATCTCATTTTATTTATTTTTTGTTCCACTTTTCTATTACTTTAATAATTAATTAACTGCTTTATCTATCAGTCTCTGAGAGAGTTGTGGGAAAATGTCTCACTGTCATTGTGGACTTGCTAGTTTCTCCTTTTACTTATTACCATTATTTTAGATATTTCTAGTAGTGATTTTAGTAACCTTTCAGTGGACTTTTTTGCTATTAAACATTACTTTTTACTTCTATAATCATGCAAAAGTGGAATTACCAAAATCAAAAAGGGAATACTTCCATAAAATTTACATTTTATGGGCCAGGCGCGGTGGCTCAAGCCTGTAATCCCAGCACTTTGGGAGGCCGAGACGGGCGGATCACGAGGTCAGGAGATCGAGACCATCCTGGCTAACACGGTGAAACCCCGTCTCTACTAAAAAATACAAAAAACTAGCCGGGCGAGGTGGCGGGCGCCTGTAGTCCCAGCTACTCGGGAGGCTGAGGCAGGAGAATGGCGTAAACCCGGGAGGCGGAGCTTGCAGGGAGCTGAGATCCGGCCACTGGACTCCAGCCTGGGCAGCAGAGCGAGACTCCGTCTCAAAAAAAAAAAAAAAAAAATTTACATTTTACTGAAGTAGACAGCAAATGAAAAATTAAAACTGATTATTTTGTAATATTGGGGTTGATATTGTATAGAAGAAAAAAATAAACCTAGATAAAATGAGTGTATAATGGCAAGGCTCTTAGAGGAGGTGACTTTAGAACGGAGTCCTGAGGGTGCCCAATCGAGCAAATCAGTCATGTCACAGTGTTCCAGGAAGTAACTGAAAAGGTCTAGAGAGGGAACCCTACAAGCAATGTTCAAGGATTAGAAACAAGGCTATAATCCCAGCACTTTGGGAGACCAGGGCAGGTGGATCACATGAGCCAAGGAGCTTGAGACAACCTGGACAAGGTAGTGAGACCTCACCTATTAAAAAAAAAAAAAAAAATAGCCAAGTGTCATGACATGCACCATGCACCTGTAGCCTTAGCTACTCAGGGGACCAAGATAGGAGGATTATTTGAGCCCGGGAGGTAGAGGTTGCAGTGCACAGAGATCCTGCCACTGGCTCAACTAATGTAAACAGTGGGGAGAGTGGGATAAACCTGTGAGTGGGAAGAGGCAAGATATGCAGGGGTTAAATTTTGGTTTTATTCAATTTGGTACTGAAAGCTGCCAGTCCAGTTTTAAATCAGATCTAGTAGATTTATGTGTGTGACTAGGTGTGCTTTTTCCATTCTTTATGTTGACGTAGCCTAAGTCATTTTGTTTTACATGTCTCTTCTAAAAAGCACCTTGCTGTATATTGTTGTTGTTTTTATCTAACATGTGATAGCCTATTTTTTTTAAATAAGGAAACAGAATGGTGATTGACAAAGTACTCCCTGGATTCAGTTGTGTGAGCTTCAGCAAATTTATTTACATTATCTAGGCTGTAGTTTCCTCTTGTATTAAATAAGAATCAGTATCATACTTATCTGATGGGTTTGCTAGAAGTAAAGTATTTACTACATGTAAAGTCTTTAGAATAGTGACTAGTTTGTGGAAACTGCTCAGTAAGTGTTAGCATGTATGATTAAGTGGATTTATTTCATTCACATTTATTGTAATTACTAAATTTTTACCCAATCCCACAATCTCACACACACAATTATTTGTAATATCTTATTTCGAGTTTTACTTTGCTTTGCTAATTTTATTTTAGCCTTATCTTAGATTAATAGATTGAACTATTTTATTTCCCTTTACTCACCCAGAAGTTATATATTGTATTTCTGCTCCATTTGTGGTTACTTAATAAAAAATTTCTTAAAATTCTACTGTTAGAGATAAGAAAAGAGTGTGAGGTGTTTATGACTTACAAGTGTAGTGAAAATGTACAAGCAAAATATCAGTGTCACAGCACTCTTATCTCTATACCAGTATCTATTAGTAGTTAGTATACTCAATTGTCTCACTGATGCTATTATAATAACCTATTTTGACATGGACTACTAAAAATAATTCTTAAAACAAGGGTTGGGGGAAGTCACAATAAGGTGTTCTTTTAATCACTGGCTTGGGATGTTTAAGTCAGTGGCTTAATGATTTGAAAGATGCTTTAAGAGTAAATTAATCCCCTTTGCTTCCTGTGTTAAAAAATTGAAATTGTAGACTCTGTATATTCAAACTTTGCCAGGAAGGACACATGTCCACAGTATTCCTTAAGGGAGGACATCTGGTCCAAAGAAGTGTCCTATTTTGAGACCATAGATAAAACTGATTATTTGTTTTGCTCTCCATAGGATTTACCAGTTGCAACTTTTTTTTTAAGGTTCTAGTGTTGTCTGCTTTAGTTCACTGTCCTAAATGAATGGGACAAATACATTGGAATACCCCATTTCCTCTAGTGCTGAGGATCCTCCATGTAACTCTAGTTCCAAAAGGAAGAATGTCCAATATCACTATTGTTAATTTTAGCCCAAAGCTTCATTTATTAAGGATAATAGTTTGCAAGTCAGAGAAACCCATTGAAACTATCTTAAATACAAGAAAATAATGTTTTTGATGGGAATACAGGGAGAGTACATGAAACCAAAGGAGAGACAACTTACCATTATTTATTTCTGCTTCTCTCTCACAATGTGCTTCATTCTTCTCTGACGCCATGGACCGACTTTCTCTGTTTTTAAAATTGTATGATGACATTTCCAGGCATTTACAGATTCTTTCTTCAAAAAGTAAACACATGTTGAAAGTGAAAGATTTTAGTAATAATTCTAAATTCTCAGGGAATGGCTATAGGTGCTATCTCATTGAGGGTTTGATTTGCATTTATGTGATGATTAATGATGTCAAGCATGTTTTCATATACCTATTGGTCATTTGCATGTATTCTTTTCAGAAAAGCCTGCTCATGTCCTTTGCCCATTTTAAAAACAGGTAATTTATTCTCTTGCTATTGAGTTGTTTGAGTTCCTTATATAGTTAGGATATTAACCCCTTATTCAGATGTATGGTTAGTAAATTTTTTTTTTTTTTTTTTTTTTTTTTTTTTTTGCCATCCTGTAGGTTGTTCCTTTACTCTGTTGACTGGTTCCTTTGTGGTGCAAAAGATTTTTGGTTTGATTTAAATTATCTATTTTTTTTTTTTGTATTTTTGCCTGTCATATTGTGATCCAAGTGTTCATCAATGGATGAATGAGTTTAAAAATGTATTATATATACAAAATTGAATACTATTCAGCCTTTAAAAAAGAAGGAAATCTTGTGACAACATGGAGGAACTTGGAGCACATTGTTAAGTGAAATAATCTAGGCACAGAAAAGCGAATATCTAATGATTTGACTTGTATGTGGAATCTAAAAAGGTCAAACTCATAGAAGCCAAGAGTAAAACAGTAATTACACGAGTCTAGGGGCTGGGGTGAAGGTATTGGGAAGATGTTGGTCAAAGTATACAAAGTATCAGTTTGACTGGAGAAATAAGTTCAAGAGATTTGTACAACATAGTAACTCACAGCTACATAGTAACTCACAGCTAACAGCAATGTATTGTGTACTTAAACATTGCTTACAAAGTAGATTTCAAACATTCTCACAACAAAAAACCAATGATATGTATGTGAGGTAATGCATATGTTAATTAACTTGATTTAGCCGGTTTATAATGTATACATATATCAAAATATTATTCTGTACACCATAAATATATACAAATTTAATTTTCTGATTAAAAAAGAAAGAACACTTAACTGAGAGGCTGAGACAGAAGAATCTCTTGAACCCGGGAGGTGGAGGTTGCAGTGAGCCGAGATCACGCCACTGCATTCATCACCTCTCAGGAAAGTAAGAGTTAAAACTTATTTTCCCATTAGTTTATCTTACCTACCAACCTAAAATTTCTCGGTTTCATTTTCTGGATTATTCATAGACTTTGTCAAAACACCACAATTATAATTCACAACTATAATTGATCCTGAGACCTATGCTGGTAAATAAACTGTTGCCAGGATCTGAATGTGCCCCTCTTAAATTTATGTATTGAAACTTAATTGCCAATATAATAATATTAGGAAGTGAGACTTTTAGGAGGTAATTAAGTCATGAAGAGGAGGTCTTCATGCCTAGAATTGGGCTGTTATAAAAGGACTTGAGGATATGTGTTCTCTCTTCTGGCTTTTTCGTCATGTGAAGACAGTATGTTTTTTCTTTTGCCCTTTTTACCCCTTCTGCCATGTAAAGGATACAGTAGGAAGGCCCTCATGGGAAACATAATAGTGGCACCTTGATTTTGGACTTTCCAGCCTCCAGAACGGTGAGAAATAAATTTTGACTGCTTATAAGTCATCACTATCTGGTATTTTTTTTTTTTTTTGTAGTACCATAAGGATTAAGTGAGTAATTGGTATTAGGAGTGGAGTGTTACAATAACAAATTATTGAAAGTGTGGAAGCAACTTTGGAACTGGGTAATAGCAAGGCTGGAACATTAAAAGCAATTCTGATCAAGGCTCAGAAGAGAAAACTATAGAGAGATTCTTGGTCTCCTTAGAGATTATCTAAGTAGCCATGATCAGCAGACTAGTGAGGTCTTAGATGGAAATAAGGCCTTTCTGGAATGGCCTGGAAATAGCTGGAAATAAGAAATATCTTACTGGAAACAGGAGGCAAGGTCATCCTTGTTACAAAGTTGTTAAGAACTTGACTGAATTGTGTCTGTTTGCTCCTATGTTGTGGAAGGCAGACTTTCAGAGCAATCAATGAAGTGTATATTTGGTGGAAGAAATATCTAAGCAAAATGCTGAAGGTGCTGCATGGCATCTCTTAGTTACTCACAGTAAAATTTAAAAAGAGAGAAACAAATTAAAGGCAGAATTTATTATCAAAAAGGAAGCAGACTTTACGATTTGGACATTCTCAGCCTGGTTGTGTAAAGAATAATAAAGCATATTTGGTAGAGAATACCAAAGGTGTGGCCAAACAAACGTTTGATAAAGACAATGGTATAGTTAGAAGGAAGCCAGACTCTATCCAACAGGATAATGAAAGTATGACTCTGAAGGCATTTTGAAGATCACTGAGGCTGTCACTCCTATCTCAGACCCAAAGTGCCAGAACCTTGAAGGAAGAACAATTTCAAGCAAGGGGCCAAGGATGCCCATGGAACGCCAGGGTTCTTTGCCCAGGACTGCCTCAAGGTTCTGCTCCATACATTCTACCACAGCTTTCCTTAACTACACTAGGTGGGGCTTGGGCCATCACTCCATAGGGCACAAGTGGAAACCTGGGTGGCGTCCATATGGTGTTAACTCTGCAGATGCACACAGTACACAAGCTGTGGCAACACGGTTACTTCCACCTAGATTTCAAAGAATGTTTCAGAGAGTCTCCAGAACCAGGCAGAGGACTGTTATAGGGCAGAGCTGCTGCAGAGATTCCCTAAGAGCTATGGAAATGCCAAGTGGAGCTGTGAAGGCGGGACCACTGCAAAGAGTCCATACTAAGACAATGCCCTACAGAGCTGTGAGGCTGGATCCATGAGATAGCCCTCACTGGGCAATGTTTAATGGGCACATGAGGGCAGAATCACTCTTGAGACCTTAGCTATGTAGAGCCACTAGCATACAATGCCAGCCTCAGAGAGCTTTAGGTGCCTGACAGCAATTGCTGATAGCTCTTGTGTGAACCACATCCCAGAAAGCCATAGAGTGGGGCTTTCCAGGGCCTTGGGGGCTCAACCTCCAAAACAATATGTTTCAAAGTCAGAA
Organism: Theropithecus gelada; assembly: GCF_003255815.1. Taxonomy (NCBI): domain Eukaryota; kingdom Metazoa; phylum Chordata; class Mammalia; order Primates; family Cercopithecidae; genus Theropithecus; species Theropithecus gelada. The sequence continues at coordinate 134,151,353 of NC_037668.1, forward strand.
CAAGGAGTCGAAGATTACTTTTAACACTTAATATTTAATATTGTTTGCCTTATTGAGTTTGGGGCTTACTTTGGAACTGTTACCACTTTTTTTCTTTCCTACTACTTTCTTTTGAAATATGAATGTCTATTTTCTGCCTTTTCACCATTGTATTTTGGAAATACATAATTCGTTCTATCTTACATGTTCACAGCTAGAGAACAATTTTCTTCAGGATAAATTTTAACTTGCGTCTCATCCATATCTGATTTAGTTGAGACTCTAGACTTCAGACTCTCTAGTTGGTGCTGGAATGAGTTAAGACTGTTGGGGCTGTTGGGATAGAATAAATATATTTTTGCATGTGAAAAGGACATGAATTTGTTGAGGACAGGATGAAATACTATGGGTAGATATAGTTTAAATGTGTCCCCTCAAATTTATGTTGAGCCTCAATCTCCACTGTAATGGTATTAAGACATGAGGCCTTTAGGGGGTGATGAAGTGATGAGGGCAGAGCCCTCATGAATAGAATTACAGCCCCTTATAAAACGGTTTGAGGGAGTGGGTTTTCTCTCTTCTGCTTCTCTGTCATATGAGGACACAGTGTTTATTCCTTTTTGACTGTTTTACCCCTTCAGCCACATAAGAAAGGACCTCACCAGACAGCAAATGCTCTTACCTGATCTTGAGCTTCCCAGCCTTCAGAACTACAAATAATAAATTTCTATTGTTTAGAAATTACCCAGTATCAAGTATTTTTTTATAGCAGCATGAATTGAGTAAGATACCCATAGATAAGAGTGGGAGGTTATTAAATATTAGTTTCCCAGTAAAATATTTGAAAATGATTTTGAAAATAATTTAATAAAAAATGAACTAATTCTCCTTTTAACATTTATCTTATCATGTCTACAACTGAAAGTTTAGAGGGTGGAGAAGATATATTGCTCACAAAACTGTAAAATTTTTACATATATTTAAAGAAGTTAAAAGTGAAAAGCTTTCTCAAGACTTAAAATCTTTCATTAAAGACAATATTTTAAATTATAATGGACTCTTGTCTATAGTTAGAAAATTGGATATTTGTGGCCAGGTGCAGTGTCTCATGCCTGTAATTGCAGTACTTTGGGAGACTGAGGCGGGCAGATCACCTGAGGTCAAGAGTTGGAGACCAGACAGACCAACATGGAGAAAACCCATCTCTACTAAAAATATAAAATTAGCTGGGCATGATTGTGCATGCCTGTAATCTAAGCTATGTGGGAGGCTGAATCAGGAGAACCGCTTGAACCTGGGAGGCAGAGGTTGAGGTGAGCCGAGATCGCGCCATTGCATTCCAGCCTGAGCAACAAGAGTAAAACTCCGTCTCAAAAAAAAAAAAAAAAAGAAAAAAAAAAGAAAGAAAATTGAAATAATTATTTTTTCAAGACTACAACAGCAATAATAGCAAAACTTAATTTACCACACAAGCCTGGTCTCTACCGGTACTTTGTCACTTTCACACACACTAATCATGTAGCCTTCCTGCTACTCTTTTAGAGGTGGATTCAAAGCTTTTTGTCTGTTCTCATATCTCCATATAATATATTCATTAGTGGCAAAAATACATTGTTTCTACTAACTGACTTGGTATTGGATGAGATGCCAGCACTATTAATATTTATAGTCGCAGAGCTCTGGATATTTTTAGAGTAAATTGATTGAAATCAAGTTGACCACCAATAACAGAAAATGTTTGAAATCACAATTAGAACATTCCTCCCAAAACTGTCTACTTTTAGATATTTAATTTTGTTCAAAATCTCCTAAATGTTGACCACCTAACTCCTTAATATTATCCATAGCCGTCTTTGCAATTAGAAATAATTAATTATACGTTTACCGTTTTAAAGTAAATAAAAAGGCTGAAATTGAGGATGCTCGATGCCTTGTAAGAGGAATGATAGCGGGGTTATTTTGTAACTAAAAGCAGACAAATTTCTTCTTCCAAACATAAGGAAGCATTTTCTTAGAAAGAAATTCCTCTTACAGAACCCCCAGGAGCATTTTCATGTTTTCACCTGAAATACTTTTCCCATTTCTTTTGTGGAAATTCCACAGTTCTTGGAAAGTAAAAAAATGTCTTTAAACCATTGCTTATCTGAGCTTTTATATAATTCTTTTCCATTTTATTGGAAAATGAGTTTAACCTCCAGACATTCCAATAATTTATCTGTATTTTATGACAAACTGCTTCAAGAAATGCTTAAGATTTATTCCAAGAGCTACGGTCAGTCACCAAGGCAGCACATATTTATTGAGTACCAAGTGCATAGACATAGCTATTTTAGGCATTGGCTTCATAGTAGAGAACTGATATTTTAGGATCAAGTAAAAATATTCTCTCTGACTTTATATTCCCCTGTTTTTAATTTCTTAGGAAAATAAAATTGTTATTAAAATGCATATGACTATATATTTAGTGAGATTAATGGTAATTATGATGTGACTAAAAGCATCTTTCTTGAAACACTGGCTGTTTAATGTTGACAGCATTCCTGGCGGATTTTACAATTAAGTCAATGTTTAGTAAACATATTTAAGAGGCTCAGCTAAATAGGAATAAACTAGCTGCTCATGAATATATATTAACAGTTTTTAATTCTTCTTCCAAATTACTTTTAGCCTTCCAATGAAAAATTGCAAGAATGTAAAAGTTAGTAATTTTTTTTTATAAAAATACGTAAGTCTTGTATTTTTCAACCTTTATTGGAAATCCAGGCTTTTGTTTTGAAGAAAGACGCCTCAGCCCAGGCTGTGACCCTATTCGTGCATTAAGATGGCAATAGTAGGGCGCAGAAGCACATACTCACTGATTCCTTCCGGTCTCGTGAGTGGATAAGGAATAGGTATGTCATAAACTCAGTTAGGGTACATCTGCAACACTACATTAAGCAGCATATACAATTTGCACATTTATGGACTGATATCGTTAGCATTTATGAAGACTCATTTTTCTATTGCCTGAAAAGAAACAATACTAATAGTGTGTGCAATTAAGAGCTCACAAGAATAATGGAAAAATTAGTGACCTGTAATCACTTTTAGTACAATGTGCTGCCTTGAAAGTATAATGAATTCCTCTCTATTATTTTTGCTGAGCATCAATATGGATAAATAATCTACAGTACTTCATGAATAACCCAGGAGATGATGAAAGGATATTGTCCAAGTTACTCTCTAAATATGCAGATTTACTTCCCTGTACATCTATTACCTACTTACTCTTCTTGATAAATCAATTCAATTTTAAAAATATTTATTAACAATTTTCTTTTCTGATGAGTGATGTGCAAATAAAAAGGAACTCTTCTTCTACAGTAATAATAAAGCATACTAATTAAAAGGGACACATAAATGAAAAAGTTTAATAGTTCTATAGGGAAGTATAGTGTTAAGAAGCAAAATGAGTCATGAAAATAACATTTAAAGAATTCAAAGAAATATGCAATCAGAAAGTGACGCAGAAAATGGAGAATCTTTACAATGGAGTAATAGCTTGGATTACACTAATATATGGATAGAAAAGTGATATGTGTGTGTGAGAGAGACAGAACAGATGGAAAATGACTAAATGTAAGGAAGGTCAGGTTTCCTGATCTCACTCTGAGTTTGCTTTATGTTCTAGTTTAGATGAATGAAACTTTTTCAGAAATAAAAAATAAATAGATTTCATTACTCTAAGCAAACGAGAAGAAAAACAGAAATAATAGGTATTCTTGGGTTAGAGTAATACCTGGGCCAATCTTCAAATCACAGGGAACAGTACAAACATCAATGTTGTCTTTTACAGCTTACAGAAAATATTCACCAAGAAAGCGTCAGCCTGTTAACAGTACAAGTTTTCCTGTCTCTACAAATACCATTTCCCATATAACTTCTTAGATCAAATGCCTCTTTATTCTCTGAAGAAAACACAGTTCTAAAGTAATCACAAAATTGTAAGGCCATACATTTTCAACTCCTAGTTATTAGAACAAGTTCCATGACCACAACTGGGCGTTGTTTTATGTAGTGATTGCTTATGTTAATACAGTTAATTCTCTCCCATGGCCACCATTTCCTGTCCTGCATGCTCTGTGCACTTCCCTTGTTTTCGCTTCAACCACTCCCTGATCTGGTCCTGACTGTCAGTCTTATGATGAGTGTATTTTCTTTGGATTTGTGAGTTCCCTCCTAGTTTTCTATTCCTCTTTAATTAGCAAAAATTTCTGTACTATTTTATTAATTAGTCTTGTGAGCTTTCTCAAGTTCTTTCATCTTTTAATTTTTCATATCTATAATCCTGGACCAATCTATTCAGTATCTCCATATCTACACAGTTGCAAGTATGGCTGCTACAACTACTAATACATGTGGGATTCATTTTCAAATGGACTCTCAATATCTGCATTTTTATTGGTCAATTCTATCTTCTGTTACCTCAGTTTTTTATACAAAGCTTACTTGATTTTAAGTACCTTGCTATATCCTTAGATCATTTATTTCCAACAACTGATATTATCTCCTACAGCATACAGAACAGTGAAATTATCAGGTAGGAGAATCCTCATCTTAATGACCTGAGATCTTTAGTTACCTATTAAATGCCTAGTTTTACTTCTGTCCTTATGTATCAGGAATTGTACTGCCTTCAATTATCTTTTATTCTAACTCCTTCTTCCTAGCTTTTTGCTTATCTTGGCTTATCAATTGTTTTCTATATTTTTAGAAGATTGTACTCTGAAAGTACTTTTTCTTCAATCTATTTATTTATTTATTTTCTATCTATTGAGATACTACATTCACTACACAAAAGATTGAATTTTTTTCTGAAATGTCCACATAAACTTTTGAAAACTACATAATTCCCATGTGATTTGTTAGCCAAAAGGGACCATAATTGAGATGGTAAAAATGGTGATATTAACAAAGAAAACCAGAATTGTTCAGAGAAAATGAGATACAAGTGATGGCAGCAGCAGCCCATCTGTAGCCACAACCGCAAGGATGCGGGCTGCAGCAGGACAGGTGTGTACGAGGCTGCATGGCCCACGGAGCCCATGGGCATCCTGCCCCCTACCAAGTCAGAGAGGCAGGAGCCCCAGGCTCCCAGGTACAGCTGCAGCTGCCCAGCTGTGGCTCTGCACCCAAGCTACCCTGCACTATTGGGAGCCCAGGAACTCTGCCCCCACAGGCTCAGAAGTTCCCCCTCCTGCTCCGTGGCCTCTCCCGGCTCCAGGAGCCTGCCCCAGTGAGGAGCAAAGCTGTAGCCAAGCCCGGGTGCCATCATGACCTGATGAAGTGTGCACCTGCTCAGGGTGGCACTGACATGCCAGACCCCTGCTGTCTTGGCCCCCTCTGGACTTTGGGCACCAAAGAGCAAGGGAGGAAGGATGGGGAAGGGGCTGACAGCAGCTCGGCCAGGGTCTGCAGGCACTCCTTGGCAAGAAAAGCCTGGGTGCCATGGGAGGCATGTTGATGTTGGGAGGCAGACAGTTTCCTGGGCAGAAAGGAGCAGGTTCCTGGTAAAATCCCACCTTCGAGCCAGACCTGAAGCCTGGGGGCCAAGCTGCCAGCTCCAGATGGAGTCCAGCTCCTCTCCACCTTGCTCACTCTCTAGTTGTGCACATACCTTATTCTTCCTGGACACTGGGCAAGAACTCGAGACCTGCTGAATGTGTGATTGAAAGAGTTGTAACACAAACAAAGCTGAAACATGTCTCTGGCTTGCCATGTTGCAGGCAAGGAGAAAGAGAGAGCAGCAGTAGCCCTTCAGGGATCCCAGACCTAGGGGCTCCTCGAGCCAGGGCTGTAACACTCTCTTTGGGACTCTATGATTCCTGATGTCTCCAAGCTTCCAGGAACCACCACATTCCCCAGCGCCTGTAGTGAAAGCTGGTTGTGGACCACCTGAGATAGTCACAGCCTCGCGTGGAGCCGGCACCTGTCCTGGCACCTGGAACTGCCTGCTCTGTTACAGCCGGCACACCTGGCTGTGCACAGTGGCAATACCCTGCACTCATTCCCATACCCCTAGCTGCTCCACACCTGGCTTGTCCTTGGTAAGTGTGGGATCTGGGCCAGCAGCATGAGCCAAGCACAACTTGCCAGGCTGAGTGGGTGAAACAGGCCCAGCAGGCTGAAGCACAACTAAGGCAAAGGTGCCACTGGCCATAGAACTTTCCATCTAGAAAAACAACACTCTAAGAATCTTGTGACATGTTGAGTGGCTGGTTCAGGATATGCAGAATGGTGAGTAAAAGCAGACTTGCTGGTCTGTCTGTTTTTGGAGTTCCTAAACTCCACAAAGGCCAAAATGAAAGAAAAACACTAGGCCTCTGTTGGCCAGTTAAAAGTGATTACCACAGCTGCTGGACTTAACGGAGGACAGGTTTGCTGGGGAGGACAGTGTCAACCCCTTGCCACCCTTGGGTGTTGGGAATATTGTTGTTGTTTCTATCTAGTTTCCCTTCACAGAGGTCTAGCCATTGTGTGGGATTGGAAGGAGGCCCTGGGACAACTGATGGTAATCTAGTTGAAGCTACACCTCAGTGTTATCCAAAGGCCCCTCAACTAACTCCAGTCCCTGACCACCCATTAGGATGTCAGCACTAGGACCCCCCGTCTTTCTTTCTTTCCTTCCTTCCTTCCTTCCTTCCTTCCTTCCTTCCTTCCTTCCTTCCTCTTTCTTTCTCTTTCTTTCTTTTTCCTTCCTTCTTTCCTTCTTTCTTTTCCTTCCTTCCTTCCTTCTCTTTTCTTTTCTTTTCTTTCTTTCTTTCTCTCTCTCTCTTTCTTTCTTTCTTTCTTTCTTTCTTTCTTTCTTTCTTTCTTTCTTTCTTTCTTTCTTTCTTTTCCTTACTTCCCTCTTTCCTTCCTTCCCTCCCTCCCTCTTCTCTTTTCTTTTCTTCTTTCTTTCTTTTATTTATTTCTTTCTTTTCTTTCTTTCTCTCTTTCTTTCTTATTTCTTGCTCTTTCTTTCTTTCTTTCTTTCTTTCTTTCTTTCTTTCTTTCTTTCTATACTACCATAGCTGCTATCCTCTTCTTTGCATATATGGTTAAGGGTGTTGGTGCAAATCACAGAGATAATATTACTGGGTAGAATGAGCATTTGGCTTCGTCATCAGGAGTATACATCAGAACAATGTGGGGTTTGTGTATTCTTAAAAGCCAGGAGGATGTAACAATTGAGAGCCTTCTTTCCCCTGTTGAAGGGAACCCATTTGCATAGGGCAAGAACCATTTGCATAGGGGAAGAAGCATTTGCCCCCAGGAATGTTCCCCTCCCCTGCTCTTAAATTGTATTTTTGGGGTGCATCTTACTAGGCCAGGTCCCCAATTCCTGGGACCCCCTTTTGTCTTACCTGTTTAGGGAGGACCTAGTTCCATAGCATCTCCTGTTTATGAAAGGGAAGCAACAAAGAAGCTGCCCCCTGCCAGTTGCTGGCTGCAATTTGGTGAGGGCCACCTAGGACTTAATTTAATGAGTCCATACACCCTCCTGAAACCAAGCTTTGGGTTAGAGCCCTAGAAAGGAAAACTAGATCTGAAAGACTCAGAGGCAGACAACAGTGGAAGTCTAGGGGCACAGAACAGGTGAGCATGACTAATTCCTGCCAATAGTCCCCCTCCCCGACTTCATGGAAGGAGGATAATGCTCACATCCATGCCATAGAGGAGGTCTAGGAACCCACAAGTTACCAACAGCAGTAGTTACCACAAGTTACCAATGGTTGTTAGGTGAGCGTGACTATTCCTAACCACTAAGCCTCCCCACTACATGAGAGGTCACACTTGCATCCATGGGTGGCACTTGCAAAGTTTGCCAGGACTTGGGAATATGAGGTTGGAAGAAAGAAGAGGATAACTTTTCTTTTTCTCTCCCTCATGTACCACAAGGATTTACTGGAAAGAGAAAGGAACAAAAGGACACCTTTTTTCTCTCTTTCCAAATGGAAAGTTTATTTATTTATTTATTTATTTATTTATTTATTTATTTATTTATTTTCTACTCTGGTCTCTCTTTGTGGATGGGTAATCTAGTCTCTGTACCATAGAACACTCCAATTGGAAGCATCCACTGAGCTGGACAAGGTTTAATTTTCCCAAACCTTAAACGGTTTGGCAATCTCCTGAGAGGAGTGACAACTTTTCTTTGCCTGTTCCCCCTTCATGAAACTCCAGGTTCAATGGGGCTCCATAGCTTGGGGAAAGGGAGCCCAGAAGCCTAACAGTTCAGCAAAAGGATAAAAGTTCTTACCAGTCAGACTTCTGGGCTCCTCTCTGTGCAATCTGGTTATAGGAATGGTAAAAACCACTGTATTATTTACCCACCCCTCATGAGTTCAAAGTCAGAAGTATTGGCCTGTTGGCATAGCTAAGATTGGAAAATAAGAGATTTAAAAGGACTTCATAAAGGAGTGCTATGGCTAAGGGTCAGCTGAATTAAAAATGGATATCCAAACTAGAAAATCTAGAAGAAATGGATAAATTTCTGGACACATACACCTTCCCAAGACTAAACCAGGAAGAAGTCGAATCCTGTAATAGACCAATAACAAGTTCTGAAATTGAGAGAGTAATTAATAGTCTACCAACCAAAAAAAAAGCCCAGGACCAGAAGGATTCACAGTGTAATTCTGCCATAGGTACAAAGATGAGCTAGTACCATTCCTTCTGAAACTATTCCAAACAATAGAAATAGAACTCTTCCCTAACTCATTTTATGAGACTAGTATCATCCTGATACCAAAACCTGACATAGACACAAGAAAAAAAGAAAATTTCAGGCCAATATCCCTGATGAACATCAGTGGGAAAATCCTCAATAAAATACTGGCAAACCAAATCCAGCAGCACATCAAAAAGCTTATCCACCATGATCAAGTGGGTTTTGTCCCAGTGATTCAAGACTGGTTTAACATACATGAATCAATAAACAGAATCCATCACATAAACAGAACCAATCAAAAAACTACATGATTATCTCAATAGATGGAGAAAAAGTTTTTGATTAAAATTCAACAGCTCTCTATGCTAATAGCTCTCAATAAACTAGGTATTGATGAAACATATCTCAAAATAATAAGAGCTAATTATGACAAACCCACAACCAATATCATACTGAATGGGCAAAAGCTGGAAGCATTCACTTTGAAAACTGGCATAAGACAAGGATGTGCTCCCTCACCACTTCTCTTCAACATAGTATTAGAAGTTCTGTCCAGGGAAAACAGGCAAGAGAACGAAATAAAGTGTATTCAAATAGGAAGAGAGGACGTCAAATTGTCTCTGTTTGCAGATGACATGATTGTATATTTAGAAAACCCCATCATCTCAGGCCAAAATCTCCTTAAGCAGATGAGCAACTTCAGCAAAGTCTCAGGATACAAAATCAATGTGCAAAAATCACAAGCATCCTATACATCAATAACAGACAGAGAGTCAAATCATGAGTGATCTCCCATTCACAACTGCTACAAAGAGAATAAAATACCTAGGAATACAACTTACAAGGGATGTGAAGGACCTCTTCAAGGAGAGCTACAAACCACTGCTCAAGGAAATAAGAGAGAGGACACAAACAAATGGAGAAACATTTCATGCTCATGTATAGGAAGAATCAATATCATGAAAACAGCCATACTACCGAAAGTAATTTATAGATGCAATGTTATTTGTTTCTTGTAAACAAATTTACAAGAAAAAAAAAACTCATCAAAAAGTGGGTGAAACATATGAACTGACACTTCTCAAAAGAAGAAATATATGAAGCCAACAAACATGAAAAAATCTCATTGTCACTGGTTGTTAGAGAAATGCAAATCAAAACTACAATGAGATACTATCTCAGGCCAGTTAGAATGGCTATCATTAAAAAGTCAGGAAACAACAGATGCTGGAGAGGATGTGGAGAAATGGGAATGCTTTTACACTGTTGGCGGGAGTGTAAATTAGTTCAACCTTTGTGGAAGAAAGTGTGGCGATTCCTCAAGGATCTAGAACTAGAAATATTATTTGATCCAGCAATCCCATTACTGGGTATATACCCAAAGGATTAGAAATCATTCTACTGCAAAGACACATGCACATGCATGTTTGTTGCAGCACTATTCACAATAGCAAAGACTTGGAACCAACCCAAATGCCCATCAATGATCAATTGGATAAAGAAAATGTGTCGCATATACACCATGGAATACTATCCAGCCATAAAAAACGATGATTTCATATCCTTTTCAGGGACATGGATGAAGCTGGAAACCATCATTCTAAGCTAACTAACACAGGAACAGAAAACCAAACACAGTATGTTCTCAGTCATATGTGGGAGCTGAACAACGAGAACACGTGGACCCAGGGAGGGGAACATCACACACTGGGCCCTGTCATGGGATGGGGGCGAGGGGAGCGATACCATTAGGATAAATACCTAATGTGGATGACGGGTTGATGGGTGCAGCAAACCACCATGGCACGTGTATGCTTATATAACAGACCTGCACTTTCTGCATATGTATCACAAAACTGAAAGTATAATAATAAAAATAAAGTGAACATCCAATGCATAGGTATATTTAAAATGTCTAAAGGCATTTTAAATGGTCTTTTTCCCTTCATGGATTTTGTTTTTCTGGAAGAAGTGTTTTGTTTTATTCTCAGTCAACTGAATTACTTTTCTCTATTTTGTCTTGCCACTCTTAATGCACACATGAAGGGCCCTAAGGTAACTTCTGATGGCCTGGGACTCCTTGGGAAAAACAGAGGAGGCATCAGTGACCTTGTTTTGGAGAAAACCCGTCTGTTTTCCTCACAGAACACTGGGAGTTAGAGGCAGATTTCTCCCTCTCAAAATCTGTTTTTGTCTTTCAGCTATGCCTGTTGATTTGGCTCCAGAAACTACATGTTTTCCTAGCTCTGTTTCAAGAAGGACTCCACTGTAAGGTCAATAATCCAATTCGAAGACTGGCAAATGAAAAATCACAACTAGTGGATCTTCTTCTGTCTGTTATGTGTTTGATATTTATATAAAATATATCTCTAATTGATTGGCTTAAAGGAAAATAAGCACTTAGATCAAATATTAAAAACAAAAAACTATAATGCCTCTTAGTTGATGTGACTTTAATCTTTGAAAAATAAAAACAGTTTTGAAAATTATTGGTAAAATAATAATGTCTTCAAAATATAGACATGTGGTCTAAATTATGCCGGTCACAAACTAGGTGTTAAATGCTTTAAGGTCATAAACTGCTTCTGTGGCTTTTTTTTTTTTTTTTTAATTGAGACAGTGTGTTGCTCTGTAGCCTAGTCTGTAGTACAGTGGCACAATCTAGACTCAGTGCAACCTCCACTGCCCGGGTTCAAGAGATTCTCATGCTTCAGCTTCCCAAGAAGCTGGGGCTAAAGGTGTATGAAACTATGCACAGCTAATTTTTGTACTTTTAGTAGAGATGAGGTTTCACCATGTTGGCCAGACTGGTTTTGAACTCTTGACCTCAGGTAATCCACCCTCCTTGGCCTCCCAGTGTGCTGGGATTACAGGCAAGAGCCATAGTTCCTTACCTTCTTTGGCTTCTGAAAATTGTTTGACTTACCTTCTTAACAATTTTTCAAGGACTGGGGGCATATAAAGGTAACCACCCCCTAACTATGCTGGAAAGAGCCAGATCTTTTTTTTTTTTTTTTTTTTTTTTGAGACGGAGTCTCACTCTGTCACCCAGGCTGGAGTGCAGTGGCCGGATCTCAGCTCACTGCAAGCTCCGCCTCCCGGGTTCACGCCATTCTCCTGTCTCGGCCTCCCGAGTAGCTGGGACTACAGGCGCCCGCCACCTCGCCCGGCTAGTTTTTTGTATTTCTTAATAGAGATGGGGTTTCACCGTGTTAGCCAGGATGGTCTCGATCTCCTGACCTCGTGATCCGCCCGTCTCGGCCTCCCAAAGTGCTGGGATTACAGGCTTGAGCCACCGCGCCCGGCCAAGAGCCAGATCTTATCTGCACCTAGTACATAATTAAAATACCTTACAAGGTTTTATACCAAATTAAAATTTGCTAAGAGTTACCATTATAATATGTAACTCAGACTACTGAAAATAGATTAACATGCATGTAAAATAAGTAAAAATTTTTTTAGTACAAGTTTATAAGACGGCATGGAAATGTACATTTTTGCCTAGTTTAGAGGGTTAAATGATTGTTTTAAATTAGTTATGACAAAGTTAAAGGTTTTAACAAGTTGTGGAAGGTTTTTAAAAGTTAATCTTGTAAAAGCAATTCTTGTGTGAAAATATTGAGTAAATTCAAAAGAAAATTATTTGTTTTTTTCTATAAATTAAACATTGGTAAAAAAGCACAAGAACGGTTTCTTCAGGCACTGACCTGCTTTTTAACAAATATTTTTACATGGTTATATAAGTTTTATGAAAATTTCACCTCATGGTCAAACTGAATAAGATTGGATGGATTTGTCTATGCCGTTTTATTTAAATAAATTTGGCTTGACAGCAAAAATAGACTAATGTTAGGGTGAAATTTGGCTCTCTCTCTCAAACAAGATTTTCATGTAATGTTAAAAGATAATGAAAGATTTTTGTTAGCCTTGTGAATAAACTGCTAAAAAAAGAAGGAAAACCCAAGAGACAGATAATTTGGAAAGCTGTCTTCCTGCTTATTGAGTAAAGATTTTGCCTTTTTAAAAATGTTTGAGTCATTATTTTGGTTAATAAATGACTAGGATAACCTGTAATTCTATTACATAGTATTAATTGTGGTTTTGTTTATTTGTTTGTTTGTTTGTTTTTGAGACGGAGTCTTGCTCTGTCGCCCAGGCTGGAGTGCAGTGGCGAGATCTTGGCTCACTGCAAGCTCCGCCTCCCGGGTTCACGCCATTCTCCTGCCTCAGCCTCCTGAGTAGTTGGGACTACAGGTGCCCGCCACCACCCCCGGCTAATTTTTTGTATTTTTTAGTAGAGACAGGGTTTCACTGTGTTGGCCAGGATGGTCTCGATCTCCTAACTTCATGATTTGCCCACCTCGGCCTCCCAGAATGCTGGGATTACAGGCCTGAGCCACCATGCCTAGCCAATATTAAGTGTTTTAAACATTTAACATATTTGATAGGCTTTCTGAAATCAAATTTCTGCTTCAAAATAGTCTTTTAAAACCCCTAGCTTTTGGAAACTACAGAGGACCCTTGGATTATCCAAAAGAGAAGTAACAGGATTATTTTACATGTTTAGTTACATGGGTTTGCCAAAATAAAAATAATGTTTAATCTTTTTCAGGTTATAGTTTAGTAAATAATATTAATATATGTTCCAAATTTTTATGGGATTTCTAAAATTCTAATGTCTGAGTATATGCTATCAATCCTTCTTAAGGTTATTATATTAACTTATTGTAAGCCACAGACATAACCAAATTTCTTTGTCAATTGTGTTTTTGACTGTGACTCCTCAAAGATATTTTGTCATTCCCAGTTGTCATCTTTTGATCCTCTTCAAAAGATGGTTTATATTCAGCTATAGAACTTTGACAAGTGCTCTTAAACATAGGTTTCTGATATCTTTGGAGATTTTGACATTAGAATAAAGGAAAAATGTTCAGGACTCATGAAGAAATGAAATGTTCATGAATATCAAGCAGAACAAGAGTTAACTGAATGGACTGAACTAATAGAAAACTGAAGTAACCTTTTTTAACATTTTACTTAAAACGTGGCTGATCCTTGTTTTTCAAAGCCAGGAAAACTTTTATTTTGAGCTATTTAAAGCTTTTAACAATTGAGTAAGGTATACACTTGTGAACAAAATTTGGAGCATATTTGTTTCTCTGCCTGTTTTCTTCAGAATTTGGAAACTATATGTGAATATTCTTAACTATGGCAACATAGTTATTTACATAAGTGTAATAAGAATCCGTTTTCTGGGCTGGGTGCAGTGGCTCACTCCTGTAATCCCAGCACTTGGGAGACTGAGGCAGGTGGATCACGAGGTCAGGAGATTGAGACCATCATGGCTAACATGGTGAAACCTCGTCTCTACTAAAAATACAAAAAATTAGCTGGGTGTGGTGGCAGGTGTCTGTAGTCCCAACTACTCAGGAGGCTGAGGCAGGAGAATGGCATGAACCAGGGAGGTGGAGCTTGCAGTGAGCTGAGATCATGCCACTACACTCCAGCCTGGGTGACAGAGCAATACTCCATCTCAAAAACAACCCCCCCAACCCCCCCAAAAAAATCCATTTTCTTTTACAACAGGATGCAATTGGAGAAATTGGTTGTTTTACCAAAGCTTTGGCTCAAAGAGTGTGCTTCACTTTAAGGTATCAAACTTGACTTGCAGAGCCAATAAAAATTCCTTGGGGAAACTGGCCCCATAGTCTGTGTACACCATTCCCATACCACAGCTGGTTCCTAACCTTTGGTGTGAAAAGAATGTCACTTTCTAACAGGCCCTGGAGCCCCAGCTTATCTCAGGACTTCAAGAAGTGAGAAATTTATTCAACTCATAGGTACTTGAGGGGAAAAACTCATTGCTGGTCTAGGCTTTAACAGGTCTTATCTGAGATTCCTTTCAGAACAGAGTTTCATCAGAGTCAATTTAAAAAGCCTATGTGAAAATAATTATTCTTGTTTCACTTTACACAAATAATCAGTCCAAATATAAGACTAAAATTTAATATTCTGCAAACAAATCAGTCTCATCATAATTTATTTTTAACAAACATGAGGACTGGAGAGAGAAAAGTTATGCTTCAAAACTTACTATACAGTTGCCATTAAATTCTAGTCTCCAAGTATTTGTCTACATTTTAGACTAACCCTGCTCATTTCTGTGAACCAACCAGTGATCTCTGATTGCAGCTCAGAAAAAATGGATAGGTAATGTAAAACTCCGGCCAGGCATGGTGGCTCACAACTGTATTCCCAGCACTTTGGGAGGCCAAGGCGGGCGAATCATGAGGTCAGGAGATTGAGACAATCCTGGTTAACAAAGTGAAACCCTGTCTCTACTAAAAATACAAAACAATTAGCAGGGCATGGTGGTGGGCACCTGTAGTCCCAGCTACACGGGAGGCTGAGGCAGAAGAATGGGGTGAACACAGGATGTGGAGCTTGCAGTGAGCTGGGATCGTACTACTGCACTCCAGCCTGGGTGACAGAGTGAGATTGTCTCAAGAAAGAAAGAAAGAAAGAAAGAAAGAAAGAAAGAAAGAAAGAAAGAAAGAAAGAAAGAAAGAAAGAAGGAAGGAAGGAAGGAAGGAAGGAAGGAAGGAAGGAAGGAAGGAAGGAAGGAAGGAAGGAAGGAAAGAAAGAAAGAAAGAAAGAAAGAAAGAGAATAAAAAAATTTAAAAAAACAAAACAAACAAACAAACAAAACCTCTGGATCAGTATTCTGGTTCTGGGCAATTATCCTGAAAATCCTGCCAGGTGATAGGAGTAAATAGGGTGCCTATACTCAAAGGTTTCTCTTTTGGGAAAATAAGAACAAGAGTGCAATCCCCTTGCACCCAAGTCTTAGCAGGCATAACTATAGCCACCAGTTATCTGGGCATGTCAGCAGCCTCAGGATTTTTTAGCTGTCCTTACCCCCTTGTTTCATTTTGATATATGTGTTCTAATAACCTAGTTTGTCTCTTCTTGCCTTCAGGCCATCAAACGTCAAATGGTCATCATGCAAATGGAGCTTCAGACAATGCTCCCTTTCACTGGGGACCCTTAGATAGGCCTCTGAGAGAAGGTCTGGATGCTTATTTCACCAAAACAATGTCCCCTCTCAGCATGAAGCAATTAAGAGCAGTCATCATCCCTATTCTAATAGCAGGTATATCCTCTTCAGAGTGGAGATTGATGGAATCAACAACTTATTTAGAGTGGCTGCTGTGAAGACACCAGTTGCAGAGGGAGAGGCAGGGCTAGGGCTACATGCTTTGTGGAGCCAGCAGGGGCCAGGAACAGGCAGGAGCTCCATCCCCTTGGAGTCAGTGGGGCAGGAGCTGCATGCTCCCAGGCATAACTGCACCCACCCAGCCACAGCTCCAGATCCTGGTATCCCTGTGGTCTCAGGGGTTGATGATGCTCCCCCTCCTCTGTAGGCCCAGTACTGCCTGCTCTTACTCCTTGGCCTCTCCGTGCTCCTGGCACTCTCTCCAGTGCAGAGCAAAGTTGTAGCCAAGCCCAGGTGCTGTCATGACCTGGCTGGGTGTGCACACACTTAGGGCAGTGCTGACGGGACAGTTCCCTGCTGCCTTGGCCCCTTCTGGACTTCGAGGAATCATGAGAATGGGACATTGGGCAGTGAGGGGGCTGAGGGCCACTCAACATGGGCCTCCAGGCACCCCTCAGTATGAACAGCCTGGAAACTGTGGATGGCATGTTGATGACAAAAGGCAGACAGGTTCCTGGGCAGAAAGGGGCAGGTCCCTGATAAAACCCCACCTTCAAGTCAGGAACAGCCAGAAGCCTGTGGGCCAGGTTTCCAGTTCTGATGTCCATGGCCCGAAGTGAAAACTTACGGTGCTTTATCCAGGCCTGCCCATGGACTCATCAGCATGCACTTCCTCCCTTCTGAGCTCATAAAAACCCTGTATTCAGCCAGACTCACACAGACCTCAGGACAACCAACTGTGGGAAGGAGTTACTCATTTCAGGTTTCTTCAACTTGTTGGAATGACTTGCCTGTGGGGAAGGAGCTACCCACTACAGGTCTCCTCACTTCTGAGAGCTGGACATTTATCGAGATGACCTGCCTGTGGGAAGGAGTTGCCCTCTTTGGGTCTCCTGACAGCTATTCTATCACTCAATGAAGCTGTTGTCTGCCTTTTTCACCCTCTAGTTGTCTACATACCTCATTCATCCTGGACGTGGGACAAGAACTTGGGACCCACCGAATGGCAGGACTGAAAGAAATGTAACACAAACAGGGCTGAAACATGTCCCCAACTTGCCATGCTGTGGGTAATGAGAAGGAGAGAAGGGCTGTGGCCCTTTGGGGACCCCAGTTCAAGGAGATCCCAGAGCCAAGACTGTGACATCCTCTTTGGGGCTCTATAGTTTCTGGCATCTCCAGGCTTTTGAGCATGACTGTGTTCCCTGGTGCCCACAGTAGAAGATGCTTGCCCTACCTGTGATCCAGCCACTGCTTCTCATGGAGTCAGTGCCTGTACTAGTGCCCGGAGCTGCCAACCCCACCCCTGCCAGAACACATGGCTGTGTACAGTGGCTGGACCCCACATCCACTCACATACCCCTCACTGCTCTGTACCTGGCTCACCCTGGTCAGATGTGGGAATCCAGGCCCGTAGTGTAAGCTGAGCACAGTGGGCTGGGCCAGGAAGGTGGAATGAGCCCAGCGAGCTTGAGCAAAACTGGGACAAAGATGCTACCGATAAATAGGTTTCTGGCTGAAAAGTTGATGCTCTAAGCATCCTGTGACACAAGGCCATCAAAATAATTAACTAGCTAAATTCACCTTCATATTACAAAAGATGAAAATATGTATGAATGCCTGGTCTGTCATGGAGAATGAGGAGGGGGATGATGGAATACCCTGAGTCTAATTGCTCTAATTTTTACTGAAGCAAATTCATGTTACCACGTTTTCAGGTAGTTGTTGATTAAATTGAATAATATGTGTAGGGTGGCTCATGTATGAATTGGCACCTAGAAATTCTATGTATAGTAGAAAAGTGGTTTGTTATAAGAAATATAAAAGCCATTCATTTCTGAAAAGTTATAAATATTTTGTTTTATAAAATCTGAGAAAGTGATCCCGATATTCTATTTGTATAATGAAACATAAAAGATATTCCAACTCTGAAGAGCTAACAATTAATTTGGTTCTTTTCTCTTTCTGGAAGTATATAAAGCAAGGAATTTATAATACAATATTTAATTAACTTGTATTTTATTTCTGCTATTTCGCAAGTTTAAGTCGTATCTGTAAATTGTCTTGAAAATATAAAAAGTATTATTATTATTATTTTTTTTTAAATTTATTTATTATTATTATACTTTAAGTTGTAGGGTACATGTGCATAACGTGCAGGTTTGTTACATATGTATACTTGTGCCATGTTGGTCTGCTGCACCCATCAACTCGTCATTTACATCAGGTATAACTCCCAATGCAATCCCTCCCCCCTCCCCCCTCCCCATGATAGGCCCCGGTGTGTGATGTTCCCCTTCCTGAGTCCAAGTGAACTCATTGTTCAGTTCCCACCTATGAGTGAGAACATGCGGTGTTTGGTTTTCAGTTCTTGTGATAGTTTGCTAAGAATGATGGTTTCCAGCTGCATCCATGTCCCTACAAAGGACGCAAACTCATCCTTTTTTATGGCTGCATAGTATTCCATGGTGTATATGTGCCACATTTTCTTAATCCAATCTGTCACTGATGGACATTTGGGTTGATTCCAAGTCTTTGCTATTGTGAATAGTGCTGCAATAAACATACGTGTGCATGTGTCCTTATAGCAGCATAATTTATAATCCTTTGGGTATATACCCAGTAATGGGATGGCTGGGTCATATGGTACATCTAGTTCTAGATCCTTGAGGAATCGCCATACTGTTTTCCATAATGGTTGAACTAGTTTACAATCCCACCAACAGTGTAAAAGCATTCCTATTTCTCCACATCCTCTCCAGCACCTGTTGTTTCCTGACTTTTTAATGATTGCCATTCTAACTGGTGTGAGATGGTATCTCATTGTGGTTTTGATTTGCATTTCTCTGATGGCCAGTGATGATGAGCATTTTTTCATGTGTCTGTTGGCTGTATGAATGTCTTCTTTTGAGAAATGTCTGTTCATATCCTTTGCCCACTTTTTGATGGGGTTGTTTGTTTTTTTCTTGTAAATTTGTCTGAGTTCTTTGTAGGTTCTGGATATTAGCCCTTTGTCAGATGAGTAGATTGCAAAAATGTTCTCCCATTCTGTAGGTTGCCTGTTCACTCTGATGGTAGTTTCTTTTGCTGTGCAGAAGCTCTTTAGTTTAATGAGATCCCATTTGTCAATTTTGGCTTTTGCTGCTGTTGCTTTTGGTGTTTTAGACATGAAGTCTTTGCCCATGCCTATGTCCTGAATGGTACTACCTAGGTTTTCCTCTAGGATTTTTATGGTATTAGATCTAACATTTAAGTCTCTAATCCATCTTGAATTAATTTTCATATAAGGAGTAAGGAAAGGATCCAGTTTCAGCTTTCTACTTATGGCTAGCCAATTTTCCCAGCACCATTTATTAAATAGGGAATCCTTTCCCCATTTCTTGTTTCTCTCAGGTTTGTCAAAGATCAGATGGCTGTAGATGTGTGGTATTATTTCTGAGGACTCTGTTCTGTTCCATTGGTCTATATCTCTGTTTTGGTACCAGTACCATGCTGTTTTGGTTACTGTAGCCTTGTAGTATAGTTTGAAGTCAGGTAGCGTGATGCCTCCAGCTTTGTTCTTTTGACTTAGGATTGTCTTGGAGATGCGGGGTCTTTGTTGGTTCCATATGAACTTTAAAGCAGTTTTTTCCAATTCTGTGAAGAAACTCATTGGTAGCTTGATGGGGATGGCATTGAATCTATAAATAACCTTGGGCAGTATGGCCATTTTCACGATATTGATTCTTCCTATCCATGAGCATGGTATGTTCTTCCATTTGTTTGTGTCCTCTTTTATTTCACTGAGCAGTGGTCTGTAGTTCTCCTTGAAGAGGTCCTTTACATCCCTTGTCAGTTGGATTCCTAGGTATTTTATTCTCTTTGAAGCAATTGTGAATGGAAGTTCATTCCTGATTTGGCTCTCTGTTTGTCTGTTACTGGTGTATAAGAATGCTTGTGATTTTTGCACATTAATTTTGTATCCTGAGACTTTGCTGAAGTTGCTTATCAGCTTAAGGAGATTTGGGGCTGAGACAATGGGGAGCAGAAGGCAAGAAATAACTAAGATCAGAGCAGAACTGAAGGAGATAGAGACACAAAAAACCCTCCAAAAAATCAATGAATCCAGGAGTTGGTTTTTTGAAAAGATCAGCAAAATTGACAGACCGCTAGCAAGACTAATAAAGAAGAAAAGAGAGAAGAATCAAATCGATGCAATTAAAAATGATAAAGGGGATATCACCACCGACCCCACAGAAATACAAACTACCATCAGAGAATAATATAAACACCTCTACGCAAATAAACTGGAAAATCTAGAAGAAATGGATAATTTCCTGGACACTTACACTCTTCCAAGACTAAACCAGGAAGAAGTTGAATCCCTGAATAGACCAATAGCAGGCTCTGAAATTGAGGCAATAATTAATAGCCTACCAACCAAAAAAAGTCCAGGACCAGATGGATTCAAAGCTGAATTCTACCAGAGGTACAAGGAGGAGTTGGTACCATTCCTTCTGAAACTATTCCAATCAATAGAAAAAGAGGGAATCCTCCCTAACTCATTTTATGAGGCCAACATCATCCTGATACCAAAGCCTGGCAGAGACACAACAAAAAAAGAGAATTTTAGACCAATATCCCTGATGAACATCGATGCAAAAATCCTCAATAAAATACTGGCAAACCGGATTCAGCAACACATCAAAAAGCTTATCCACCATGATCAAGTGGGCTTCATCCCTGGGATGCAAGGCTGGTTCAACATTCGCAAATCAATAAACATAATCCAGCATATAAACAGAACCAAAGACAAGAACCACATGATTATCTCAATAGATGCAGAAAAGGCTTTTGACAAAATTCAACAGCCCTTCATGCTAAAAACGCTCAATAAATTCGGTATTGATGGAACGTACCTCAAAATAATAAGAGCTATCTATGACAAACCCACAGCCAATATCATACTGAATGGGCAAAAACTGGAAAAATTCCCTTTGAAAACTGGCACAAGACAGGGATGCCCTCTCTCACCACTCCTATTCAACATAGTGTTGGAAGTTCTGGCTAGGGCAATCAGGCAAGAGAAAGAAATCAAGGGTATTCAGTTAGGAAACGAAGAAGTCAAATTGTCCCTCTTTGCAGATGACATGATTGTATATTTAGAAAAAGTATTATTCTGCAACTTATATAAAACTTTGTGTAGGAAATCTAATTTCTCAAGGAAAAACAAATACCCCTTGTACAACATTTTTTTAAATATCATGTACTTTAAACACTGATACACAAAATGATTACATACATTCAAAAAATATTTTTTTCTATTTCTCCAGATGATCTGTAGGGTGTTAAATGCAATAATGCTTTTGACATGATATATTTACTTTATGTCAAAAATAGATACTTGTACATAAATATATATGCATGTGTCTTATAGTTAATACCAAAATAAATTCACAATATTACCACTTTTTCAAGTTGGTGTTGATTAACTTGAAGAATATATTTAGGGTGATAAATATATGTGTAATTAATTTATTTAAAATGGTCCCTAGAGAATGTTTTAAGTAACCTGAAATCTAAAGCAGAAGTTAGATGAATATTATATTTTCAAATATCTTTTCTCCAATAAATAAATAAATAGAGGCTTTGATTCAAGATAAACAAAAAGTATATATGATGTACATTCTCAGGTGTCATGGTTGACATTCTCAACTTTATCTTTCCAATAGTAGTCTTAAGTTATATACTTGTTAATATTTTACATTGACATTGCTCATAAATTGTCAGCAGATTATGAATTCAGGGTCATTTTTATTAATGCTATTGGCAGTTTAGTACACATTAACAGGAATAGTTTAGATAAATTGTGCTTATGAAATAATTATTAACTTTACAGATTTTTCTTTAGCCCTGAATTTTTTGCAAATTTGGCATAATTTAAAAAGCCCGCATACAACACCCACACTTCCACTGCAATAGTTAAGAGAAGGGATTATGTAGCATAGTATACTCCAAATTGTGTTCCTCAGAAAACATGTTAACAGATGTTACGGGTTAAATTGTGCTTTCACAAAAATATACATCTTAAAGCCCTATACCCTGGAAACCAAGAATATGACTTTGTTTGGAAATAAATTATTTATAAATATAATCAGGTAAAAATGAGAGCATTAGGTTGAGTCATTTTCCAACACAACTGATATCATTTTTTTAAAAAAAAGGAAATTTGAAAACATGTGAAGAAAGAGACAAACATTGGAGTTATGCTGCCACCAACCAAGGAACATCTGGGGCTACAAAAAGCTGGAAGAGGCAACGATGGACCTTTCTCTACAAGTTTCAGAAGGAGCATGGCCCAGTTCACACCTTGATTTCAGATTTCTAGCCTTCAGAACTGTGAGAAAATATATTTCTGTTGTTGAAAGTCACTCCATTTGTGGTATTTTGTTATGGCCCTAGAAAACTAATACAATAAACATTAAGGTGAGAAAAATAGTTTCATTGTCAGAATAATTTCTCCACAGCAAGTTCTGAGTGAACATACTTTTAAATGCAGCTAAACAAAAATGAAGAATGCCTCAGTGACTTTACTGTATTAATGGCTATTTTGATGCTCCTAGAGGAGAACTGTAACATAAAATATTTTCATTTCTTAATTTTTTTCATTGGCTAGTTTTTGATATTTTAGGTACAGGGAACTGTCCTTTTGCCCCAGCTGGAATGTAATGGTGCAATCACACGAAATCACAGCTCACTGCAGCCTCAACTTTCTGGGATCCAGTGATCCTCCTGCCTCAGTCTCCCATGTAGCTGGGAACACAGATGTGCACCACAACGCCAGGCTAATATAAAAATATTTGTTAGTGGAGCAAAACATTTTCTGTATTGGTCATGTCATATAATTACTACTCCACGGAATCTAATTTGGGAAATGCAGAGTGTCAAAATTCAAATAATTACCATAATACCGAGAAAATTTAAAGCAACTTCTTATTTTCCTCCAGGCAAAGAGTCAATATAACTTTTGATTCTGCTTTATTTTTTGACCTTAAAATAAGTTTTTACTGAAAGCTCTTTAAATGCCAGTTGTGCTCTTGAGGTTGAATCTCAGCTTGTGAATTTTTTTTTTTTTGTTACAAGCAGTTTACAAAACCAGATGTTCAGATTGTTAAGAACAGCTGTAGAAACATAATACTACATTAGTTTCAAGAATTCACCTTCTAGGTAAACATAAAACAATAACAAATGCAACAGTGCAGATATCTGGTTAGACAAGTTTCATAATAAACATAATTTCTCCTTGAATTTTTTGTAGAAGAAGTAAGACAGTCACAATTTTATATTTGAAACACTGAAACTTAGTTAAAAATTGTAATTGCTTAAAATATTTACACTTATGTCTTCATAATGCATTGAACACTAATGTGCATCACTAGATATTCAAATTTAAGCAGACATTCTAGGTTTATTTGGTCCTTTATATTGTTTGCTTTGTCGGACATGTTACTTCTTTATCAAATCCATTTCCTCTTCTAACTAGACAGGTGGCTAATGTAGCCATCTGATTGAGGGCTAGCCCATGGAATATGACTGGAAATTTTGAAAATCAATTCAAGGATAAGCCCTTAAAAGTGTTCCCAGAATGCTCTTATAATGAACACAACTCCCAAGATGATCTTAAAAACTGTATATGAAAGTGGTTGATTCATGCTGTAGGAGTTAGAATCCTTGAATTATCATTTAAGGAAGAACATTGACATGGAACACATTTATCAAACTACTACTTAGGCAAAGTTAATTTGCTAACAATTTAGGTATATCTAGTGTTGCAGCTGATGTCACCTTATCTAAAACATTTGTCATTTTTTTCTTGACAAATTGAGACCTACTTAACATTTTGAGTTTTGTTTGTGAATTCACTTTTAAAAATTCACTAATAATACTTATTGAACACTTACCATGAGCCAGATAAATGCCTGTACATAAAGCAATAAACAAAAGACAAAAAAGTAATTCTAAAGTTTTTACTGATTCAGAGGTGTTTGTCAGATATGTTCCAGTGATTGAAAAAGGAAAATAAGTATAAAAAATAGTGATTAAGTGCTAGAAAATATACCAGAAAAATAAAATAATTCACAATGAAGACAATATATTGGGAGGAAATATAGTTTCAAATAGATTGACCATGGAAAGTCTTATTGAAAACATGAAGTTGGGGGGAAACCATTTGAATATCTTGAGCACAACATTTTGTAAAAAAATAAATACCAGGGGCAAAGTTCCTAAAGAGAGTGAAGGCCTGATATGTTCAATGACAGGTGTATGGAGAGGGGAAAGAGTAAGTTATCATGACAGCAGTTAAGAAACCAGAGGAAGAAAATGAAGTGGAAACATACGAGGAACCCATAGGCCATTGTAGGTTTGGGGCCATGGCTTGTGCTCTGAAGAAAACAGAAAACAACAAGAATGTTTGAAAAGAAAAAAATGTGTATATATATATACTATTTGACAATATTAAATATATTGACTGGTTGGCCGAGGTTAACCCCAATAGGGTAAGCCTATACGAGGAGAGGCTAGTTATATATATGAGTCTAGTGACATGTTCAAGCAGGAGATGTTGGTGACTTGGGCAATAATCTTAACTGTGGTTTAATAGTCAAATTTTGGTTATATGTTGAAGGTGAAAAGAATAAGATTTGATTATATTTCAGATATGGTATAGGCAAAAAAGGAGTCCTGTATAACTACAAAAATTTGCATGAGTAATTGAATGATGGGCTTGCCATTTTCAAAACAAATCCAACTTAGGGAAAGTCAAATTTGATGGAAGAATGAGAGTTCAACTGTGAACCTGTGAGTTTTCTGTCATTTATAAGACATCTTACTGATAGAATAGAAGGCATTTGCAAACAGGAATTGCTGTTCAAAGGAAAAGTTGGAGCTGGAGATATACATGTGCAATATTTTAGTGCATAGAAGTATTTAAAAACATGATTGAGGCGTGGGCAGAAAGTTTTAACTGCAAAATTAGGAGGCTAAGGTGTAGTCAATATACTTGGAATATTTGACACCTGGAGTGGATAACTTTTTAACACTCATTTCTTTACACAACAAAATTATTTTTAGTATGAATTATGAAATGAAGTAAAAAAAATTATGGCCAGACATTGAAAGCACAAACATTTAATTTTTTATTTTGTTAAATGTAAAATATATGTTACAGGTTGAATTGTATTCCTCATCCCCATCTGACATACAATATAGACTGGAGTCCTAACCCCCAGTTCCTCAGAATGTGACATTTTTCAGAGACACAGTCTCTACAGAGTTAATCAAGTTAGAATGAGTTGATTAGAGTGGGCCATAATTCAATGTGACTGGTATTATTATAAAACGAGGAAATTAGAAAAAAGAGATGTATACACATTGAGGGTAGATACTGTGAAAAACCCAGAGAGAAGACAGCCACCAAAAGCCAAAAAAAAAAAAAAAAAAAAAAAAAAAAAAAGTCCTGGAATAGATCCTTCCCTCATGATCCTCAGAAGGAACTCACTTTGTTGACATCTTAATTTTGAACTTTCAGCTTCCAGAACTGTCAGACAATACATTTCTGTTGTTTAAGTCATCCAATTTCAGCTAAAAAATAAAATATAAAAATAATTTCATAGTGCAAATAATGAAATGAATTAGTATGTTGTCACACTAATCTGTAATAAAATTGCAGTGTCTCATCTCCTCATTATTTTTAAAACAAACAACAGCTAAAACAATACTAAATTGCCATTTAAAAATATAATTCAAATTCAATAGACTATTTCATGTATGCCCTATAGCATACAGCAAACTAAAACATTATACATTGCAGTTCACTCTGTATTCCATACACAAATAAATATCCAAGTTTAACATAGAATGACAGAATTGAACCAAGTCGTAATCTGTCCATCTTTATATTCCCTGGTGCATCACTCTTATTTAAACCCATTGTTCAAATGTGGGATCCACAGGGATTGGAGATACAAACCACTTTGGAAAGCAGCTTAAACAATTGCAAATTGTCACCAACATACTCTGAGAAGGAGAGCTTCCAGCTGATTCTGTGTGGATCAAAGGCTGAAAAAGTGCTAACATGAAGATTAAATATAAATTATTAAAATGTTACAGCAACTGCATTTATTTTTTCTGAAAAAAAAAAGCATAACAAAAAGACATTTTTTCCCCTAGGAAATAGTATTGCCAGCTAATGGTGACAATAATAAAAACAAAGCATATTAGTAAATCATGTTATCATTCTCCACTTCTCTATAGACAATGAATAAACTTTCTGACTGCACTTGGGGCAAACACCCTACTTTTGGAAACAATAGGTGACATGTTATGAAAGTCAAATGAAGAGATTATTTTAAAGAGGAGATAGCAATCAACTACTCTCATGAGTCCTGCTGATGGTTACTTAAAATGAGCTCCAAGGTGAGCTCTGAGGATTAACAACTGTAGCTGACAACGGTGATGTTCTTGATGACCTTGATTCGGGCAGGTTAAGCTGATGGGGTGTCGAGGAAAGCTTGACCAAAGAGGTTCAAGAGAGTGCAAAGAAAAGGAATAGACTTTTAAGCATGAGCAACTTCTGAGGAATACTTACTCTACAGGGAAGAAAATAAATTAATAGAAAGAGAAGATGTAGAGTGGGGAAATCGTTTTTTAAAACAGGAGAGAGAGCATGTTTCCATATCTGTGAGAAGTCATTCATTAGGGAAACATAAAGAAAGAGGAATAAATACAACAGGAGAAAAAGAATGAGCAAAATTATAGATTAATTGGTTGGTCTCTTGGACAATGGGGTGGATTGAGTTAGAAGAGCTGGGTTTAACAAAAGTGAGCTTTTACCAATGGAGGTAATAAGATAAAAGATGTAGGATTTTCAGGCTGTGTTCTTGAAAAGTGGACATAAGGGGAGTAGAGACAAGGAAAAAGTAGAAGAATCCATGAACAAATGAATGGTGGACACATTTACACTTGTTTAAAATATTTTTATAAACTTCAAGATTAAAATAGTGATGGAGGTAAATCTCTATAAATTAAAGAACACATAGAAATAAAAGTATGTAGTTTATTTCCTGTAACAACCTTTTTATGTGGGGAAAAGTTACTATTAAAATTGTGGAATGAGTTCAACTTTAAATTATGGAGGAAAAGCTTATTCTATTTTTAAGAAGTATTAAAAAGCCAATTCCATTAATGTATTTATTTAAATAATTAATATAAGCCTGCTGCATATTAGCAAGTATGCCATGCATTGGAGACAAAGACAATTGAGACACTGTTACGACATGTTAAATAAATAATAAGTCTTACATTTCTAGTAAAAGGTGCTAGGATAACATACTACACTAGGTGGTATGAGAGCACAAAGAAGAGACATCTGAATTTATCAGATTATAGCATTTAAAGAAGGACTCCTGGAAAAACTGAAATGTGGTCCAGCCGAGAAGGCAAAGAAGGATGAGAATGTCCCAGGAAGAGGAACAGCATGGGTAAATCTATGATGGTGTGAAAGCATATCGCAAACATGGGGAACGACTTCAGTGTGAATGGAGGGAGGGATCTCACAGGTGAACAATAGGTCAAGAAGCTAGCCAGCAGAGAGATATCTCAGACACCATTATGCACGAATTAGAGAAAACCACTTTGTATCTTGAAATTATGAATGATGTTTATGCCTTTCTTATCTACCATCACATGGACCAATATACACCAGAAAGAAATAATTTCTTCTAAAGGAAGTATCATTACCTTCATTTAGTAGATCAAAAATAAAACCGAATGAATGCCACAACATACATACTTTTTTCTGAAATTGCAACAAACAAATAGATTATTACTTAAAAAATACAATGAGGTCACATACTTTTTTTCATGGAGATTGTAAAGCTTATGAATTTATTACTTAAGGGGATGTAAAATAACCTTCACATTTCTTGATTTCACTGATGAAAGGTCAGGGTCTGTCAGCGTTTTCTCCATCCAGCTGAGAAAGGCCGAATTAAACATTCCTAATATGTTGGAAATAAAGGCAATGTCCTGAGTTTACCTGCCAGCCGCCAAAGTCCTTCCATAGATTGGTGTTTGTCTTCTCTTGGGAAATCACTGAATGCAACTGCCCTCATCAATGTTTCTTTCCTGCTCCTCTTTCCTACTGCCATGGCTTAGTGACAGGCCTCCTGAAAGATGGTAATGTAACCGGACTGCTACAGAATTAGAGTCCAGGCTGTTTCAGGAAAGCAATGTATTTAGTTAGATGTCCTGCCTGCTGCAGTAAAACAACTTAGAAACAAAACACTGATGTTATAGGAAACACTCAAAATTGATAGGCCAAGAAGCCAAGATGTTATAACTTTGCTAATGTAATATTCTTTCATTAAAAAGAAAAGAATATGAAAATATTATTAATATTTCTTTAAAATGAAATATATGATGAATCTAATAATTTGTCTTATATAAATTGTTGCAATCTATGTTTTGATCTTTTAAAATTGATATTATTTTTATTGTATAAAAATCAATACAATACTAGGTAAAATGCACAAGGTATAATGGAACAAAAAACACCCTAAAAACAACCCTGACTTTTAAGAACATGTACTTATTAAAAGGTTATGAGTTCAGTGAATGAGAATCTGAAATGCTAAATTGCTCCTGATGACTAATTTTATTCATATGCATGCTTTAACCATAAATCATGCTCATTAGATATTAAAAAAAATAAAAAATCAAGACACTTTAGAATTAATTCCACTTTGTTCTGTTTTGTTTTGTTTCAAATCTGTATGAAGTCCTGGAAAACAGTGTCTGATCATTTGTCTGTCCACATTCATGCATCTGAAACCCAAACCCTGGGAATGACTAGAAAGTCTCTCCCTCTGAAAATATTTCATAGATAAATGAGGTATATGAGAAAGTAAAGACAATAGACTGGGTCACCTTATACCTTTAAATACTTCCCGATTCTCATATTCACTCTGTAGACTCAGCACTTGTATTTCCTGTGTGTATCCTTTTTTTTTTTCCGTTAGTGAGTACTTGGAGAATTACCCTGAGGATCTCTCAGGAAGTTAGAAATGTGAATATAAGTTGAAAATATATGCATCCTCTAAAGTTATACTGTAAAAAAAATACATTAATATCTAAGAAAAATTTTCCCAAAGAAGCTATCTCTCAGGCTTATGAAAATTGAGTATATACTTGTTGGATTTACATAACTCATGTAAAAAATAGTAGGGAAAAGGGGAGAGGTTGGGTAAGTTGATCAACTTTGGACCTATAGGGGAGTAAGTAAAGTAAAAGTTGAAAGTGCTCAACCAAGGCCTGTCGGGGGGTGATGGGGCTGGCAGGAGCCACAGCTGACGGAAAGAACAGACTAGAGGCTCCATTGCTGATGGTATGGCTCTGAGTGCTGTGGTAACATGGGAGGCTGCGAGCATTTTGAGTATTTCCAGTATGGTTGATTAGGTCAATCCAAAGTTAAATAGTTTACAGGGCTGCCCTATTTAATTTAATTTGTTCTGATAATATTCTGACCAAAAAATCTTCTGATTATGCTATATTTCTACATTGATTTAATTCAGTCCTTTCATCTATGTGACACATTTATTTAAGATATCTAGATAACACATTTATTTAAGACATAAATGCATAAAACTTCTGGTTTAATCATATTATTCTCTTGGAAACACCTGAAATGAGTCTATTTCAGCAAGACAATTGTCACTGAATTTCCGAAGTTGAAAAGTAGACCATGGGTAAGATAAATAACTTCTGTGATAAGATACCGAACATAAGGTAAAACATGGGATAAAATAAGTAATCAAGGTAAATAACCCAAATTATAAGTACTCCTTGTAACATTATGCCAGGCTTCTCAGCAACAACTTCACTGTGTAGGAACCCAGGTATTAAATTTGTATTTAAATGGATTGCCTTCAAATCTCATTCAAAAAATGAGGTATTATGATCATATGGACAGAGAGTAAAAATAAGTTATTTTAGTTGTGAAAATTTCATTAGAAAATTATCAATAAAAGAAAAATATATTTCACAAGAAGTAAAAGATTTTCAACTACCACCAACCAATTGCCTATATAAGATCTTTCTAATAATACTGATGATCAATTAATTCAAAATTTTAACATTTGCATATTTTTGGTTTAGATGAATTGCACAATAGATCACACTAATCAATTAATATTTTGGGCATGTTCTTTTTTCAAAGGATTTTCAAATTTATAAATAAATGCCAATTCCATTTGTAGCCTAATAAACTGAATTTATATCATAGAAAAATTTTAAATTACTTACATCTCTCAAAGAAAAGATTCCTGCTAGATTATATTATGTTCCGAATTTCTTGGAATTCTGAAACAGACAAATGTTTCTCTTTCTGTTTCATTGGATTATATCATATATATTTAAAATATTTGTCTTCAATTTTCTGAAATAAAGAGTATAAAAGGTGTCAGGAATAAATCTCTTAAAAGTTTTTGGAATATACATGTAAATGCTATGAACATCAACAGTTTTTGGAACCACTGAAAGAAAAAAAATATTTAATGATCTTGTGTCTGTTGCAAATGTTTACTGGCTGAATTGTGAAGAGTCTTACAAAGATTGTACTGTTATTTCAAATTCAAGATTATTCATGAAACAAAATAAATACTTACCAATTATTCAATAATCAAAAACAAAAAGTGATAGTATGGTTGATGTTTTCTCACTGATATCACACTGCATATCAATGAAAAAAAATTGAAGCACCAATGAAAATGAAAGGAAAAATTTATTGTGACGTGTTATAGATTGAGTTGTGTAAAATAAGAGACAGTGTTGAAACTGAAGCTGTAGATATTCAGATATGAGTCTGCATTTTTCTATCATTAGTCAATATTCAAAAGTTTTTTTTGTTTTTTGTTTTTTTAAATAATCCACAGAGTCATAGGCTTTGCCTGGAAAACAGAAGAAAAATCCAAAAGGAGCTTTTTAGATATTAATAAAGTTATAATTACTCTTCAATTCAGGCAATGTTCCTTTCAATTTAATGAACGTAACACGAAGCAAACAAAATAACTGAAGAAGGTGTGCAATTTAAACATCTATAGGTTTTAACGTATATGCTTTTATTTGAAAACCAAATTATAAATTATAAAGAAACATTGTTTTCTATAAAATGCAGATTTTAAAAACATTATTTTAGTACTTGAGACACATTTTTTTTTTTTTCTTATTTTGAGACGGAGTCTCACCCTGTCGCCCAGTCTGGAGTGCAGTGGTGTGATCTAGGCTCACTGCAAGCTCCGCCTCCCGGGTTCCCGTCATTCTTCTGCCTGGCGCCCGCCACCACACCTGGCTAATTTGTTTGTTTGTTTGTTTGTTTGTTTTTTGTATTTTTAGTAGAGACGAAGTTTCACCGTGTTAGCCAGGATGGTTTTGATCTGACCTCGTGATCCGCCCGCCTCCGCCTCCCAAAGTGCTGGGATTGCAGGCATGATCCACCGTGCCCGGCCACATATTTTCAAAGAAAGATAATTTTGGAAAACCTTGGTTAGATGAAACTACTTGAACGCTAAATTTTATGATATCTATAGCTAAATGTCATATTTGCAATGAAAATTCGGAGGCTAAATTGAGATATGCTGTAAGTACAAAATAAACATCAAAGTTTGAAAACTTTATAATGAAAAACACAATGTAATATGTCCCAATAATTTTTATGTTGTTGAAATAGTAACCATTTGTACATATTGTAATAAATAATGTTAATACAGTTAATTTACTTATTTTTGTTTTTACTTTTTACCTGTGGCTACTAGAAAAAAATTAAATTACATGAGTGATTTACTTTAAAATTCTATTAGACAGAACTGATATAATATACTATTGTTTTAAACCAGTTGTGTAAATTTTATATAATGCAGCCAAATTTGTGTCATTTTTGCAGTTTTTATCTCCAAATAGATTATGAACTCATGAAAGTCAGGGATTCACTTCTCCATAAAACTATACATAATTTGCATATTCAAAAAAATTTTTTGAACTAATTTGGATAATGGATGTGGCTATCAGCAGTAGGAAGAGGGTCAAATTTAATTTTTGATGGAAAACTTTTACCTATGCCAAGTATAGACAATATCAGGGTGCCAAAATTTAATGGCTCCATTGCCTTTATACATCAAACAAATATTTATCACAGGTTACTATTTTCCAAATGTTGAATATATTTAAACATTTTTCATTCATAATATCATCCCTCAATAAATGTTTCTGTAGTAGAGGAAAGTGACAAATTATCAAGTAGACATAATACCATTTGATAAATAATTTTAAGAGTATTAAAAAGGCACTATTGAATCTCACACACACACAAATGAAACCTAATTTATTCGGAGTATAATTAATTGAGAACCCTGGGAATGCCTGATTTAAAGAGAGACAGAGAAAATTAAATCTATGAACAAGACAAAGAAGTAATGGTGTATGAGGATTGAGGAAAACCAGGTGGTGTAAGAAAGCCGAGTGAAGAAAGTGTTTAAGTGAGAACTGACAAGGTATTCATGGATGAAGCTAGGGCAAGCATAAGAATTACAATATTCTCATTACAATCAATAGCAATGAGAATCAGGTATGTTACTGGAAATGTTTGCATAAAATGATAGGGACAGATCTAGATGGCAGTAGACTGAGGATAAAGAAAAAAGAAGTATAAACATGTAGATAATTTGTAAGGATAACGTAGTCAACAAACAATACAAAATAACAAGAAGGAGAGAAAGAGTACTAGTTAGGATACAGCAAGAGATTGAGAAAGGACTTTCTTTTTTTTTTTTTTTAATTAATTTATTATTATTATACTGTAAGTTGTAGGGTACATGTGCATAACGTGCAGGTTTGTTACATATGTATACTTGTGCCTTCTTGGTGTGCTGCACCCATCAACTCGTCATTTACATCAGGTATAACTCCCAATGCAATCCCTCCCCCCTCCCCCCTCCCCATGATAGGCCCCGGTGTGTGATGTTCCCCTTCCTGAGTCCAAGTGATCTCATTGTTCAATTCCCACCTATGAGTGAGAACATGCGGTGTTTGGTTTTCTGTTCTTGTGATAGTTTGCTAAGAATGATGGATTCCAGCTGCATCCATGTCCCTACAAAGGACACAAACTCATCCTTTTTTGTGGCTGCATAGTATTCCATGGTGTATATGTGCCACATTTTCTTAATCCAATCTGTCACTGATGGACATTTGGGTTGATTCCAAGTCTTTGCTATTGTTAAATTAGAAGCATTTAACCTGTGAAGGAATGTCAGCAAAATAACAGAAATGAAGAGAAAAAAATGTGGGAAAGAATTCCTGAAACTTTTGAATATTTTGATATACAGGCATTCAGGTCAGAAGAGAAAATGGCAGGGGGAGACATAAATAAGAGAGTTCAGAAGTACATAATATTTGGATTTGTAAGACTTTGTAGTGAATGAAGAAAGAGTAAGATTATAGAGGGACCAAGACCAAGAAAGGAGTACCTCTAAAGCATTGCAGCATAAGATAAATCAACCAAGAAGAGTGGATAAAAACATCTAATGAAACACGAAAATAATCAGGACACTGTGGACTAACGGAAGTCAACAAATATTTTTAACAGGAGAGCAAACACAGCTGAAAAGATAATTATTGCATTGAAATATATCTTAAAAGACAAGAAAGCAAAAGTAAATACAGAAGAGAGGGAAAGATACATACATATTACCATGAGGAAGTCTAACATCCATGTAATTAGAAGCCTAGATACCAATGTATATCTGTGATTATATTAGATATAAATAGACAAAATTCAAATTTTGTCTATTTGTCTGCCTTGATTTCTTAAAAACTCAACTATATGACACAACATACAAGAAGAAAGAACTATCAAAAGTAAAATAATGGAAAAAGGATACATCACTAAATAATTGATCGAAATAAAGCTACTGTAGTTATATTAAATTTAGATTTTTTTTTTTTTTTTTTTTTTTTTTTTTTTTTTTTTTTTTTTTTTTTGAGACTGAGTCTGGCTCTGTCGCCCAGGCTGGAGTGCGGTGGCCGGATCTCAGCTCACTGCAAGCTCCGCCTCCCGGGTTCACGCCATTCTCCTGCCTCAGCCTCCCGAGTAGCTGGGACCACAGGCGCCCGCCACTTCGCCCGGCTAGTTTTTTGTATTTTTTAGTAGAGACGGGGTTTCATCGTGTTAGCCAGGATGGTCTCGATCTCCTGACCTCGTGATCCGCCCGTCTCGGCCTCCCAAAGTGCTGGGATTACAGGCTTGAGCCACCGCGCCCGGCCTTAAATTTAGATTTATAAAGGAAAAAGTACTGTGAGAAATAAAGAATATTTCATAGTAATACAAGGTTAATATCATCAGAAAGATTTGAGATTTATAAATTTGTGTGCGAGTAAGCACAGCCTCAAAATAAATAAAAAATTGACCCAAATAAAAGACAAATTGATAAATCTACATTCATAATGGGAAGTTTAACGCACCTAATGAAAAGTTGCACAAAACAATTACATGAAATTAGGAAGGATATAGAAACTTAGAGAAGCATGATTAACACAAGAGATTAGTTGAGAAATGCAGTGCGCTCCTTCCCAGAATTCGGAATGCATGTTCTTTTCAACTATACTTGAAACGTTTTCAAAAATTAAGCATATCTTGGACCATTTATCAAGCCTTTAAAAATTTCAAAGGATTAAATTATACAAAATATGCTTTTGAACCACAGTAGAAATAAATTAGAAACAGTAACAAAAAGATAACTATAAAATTACCCTTAATACTTTCAATTAAGAAATGCATAAAGAAGAAGTTACACAGTGAGTATTGGGACATATTTTGAATTGAGTAACAATATAAATAATATGTGTTAAAATGTGTTTAATTTGAAAAGGATAATTTTATAAGGAAATATAATCTTATATGTTATCAAATAAGAGTTTTTAAAAATAACCAAATAAATATCAGTTCTAATAAAGTGGAAATACAGCAGCAGGAATTAAGGTTATTGAATCAGCATTCTACTCATTTAGAAGTTAGATACTTTAATGCACTTAATTTGGACAGTGCCTATTTGATCTCAGCTGGTGTTTCCGAAGTTCACCAAAACACTACTCTATTTGGGATTTGGAAAAAATAATCAAAATCTTTAGAATTCTCAAGAATACACTCTTCTTTGAGGTGGTGTTGATAGATAATCTGTCTATTGCAGAAAATATATTACTATCTTTTCTAAATACTCTCTCTTGACATACTGGAAAATTGTGCATAAATTCTTATGAGCATTTGGAACTGTCTCAAAGGATATTGTCAGAATTTTTGTCCTATATGTGCTATGAGTGTGTTCAAGATGCCTATGAAGTGCACTAGTCAATGATGCTTTACATTGCAGTGATTTAAAACATATCTGACAACAAGGTAATGGATTTCTTCTTTCTTATAAAACATTTATAACATTCTTCATATATTTTAACTAATCATTAGAGATACCTAAAATTGTTTAATGAAAGAATTCTTAATTAAGTGAATATTATTGGGTATTAGAATAACAATTAAGGTCTCCCATCAAAGTTTATAGCATTACACAGAATCAAATGTCAAAATTGTAAATTTAAAGCTCTATTTTGATTCCAAAACTTTTTATTTTATTTTATTTTATTTTATTTTATTTTATTTTATTTTATGGAACACCATGTATAGGACTTCTGTAGACTATATATACTCGTTAACATTAATTTTATTTGCAAGAATGACACAGCCTTAAGAGTCAATAGAATCACACATATACTAATATTTTATGGCAAGGACTTTAAGAAACACTGACTGATTTGATGGTGATAGCTTTTCATACTATGCTCCCAAAAATGACAACCTCAACTTTTTGCAGAAAACAGCAGCAATAATGGAAACATTTTCAGCTTGTCTTCAATGAATTCCTTTAATCAGTAAAGCCCTTTTGTTGACAGTTAAGCTTTAGTTTGTCCAAGAATACTAAATTTTCTTGGCATTTTTTCAAATTTTGTGACTGACTTTTTAATGAGTTAGAATACGGAAAGGTAAATATATTACTAAGAAAGGCAATACTATCAATTCAAATGATTTAGGGTGGTGGTGGACAGAAAGCTTCAGTGTGGTACCTGTGGCATAGGTCTCTCTCTCCGGTTTAAGATCAAGTTTGATGGGATCACAGTCTTGAGGCCATGTCAGTCTAGTACCTCACACTGAGGAAAGGCAACGTCAAGAAAAAGTAAGAGAAAGAGGGATCTTCCCTAGAACACAAATCAGAGCTAGTCTCATCTGCCCATCACCATCTTTCTTAAGTGAGAGGCACTCTATTATCGCAGTCCAAAGGATTAGGGATCACAAGTTCCAAGTGACTAATTCAAAGAATGATGCCTTCCTGACAGAAATTAGAGCGTCTAAATACTCCATTGTCATACTAAAAGCTGCTGTCCATATTGCTGAAGCCTAATCAATGTTCTTGCCTATATTTTGTGGGGTCACTTTTCTGTTTCTTGACATTGCTTTGGACATGTGAACTTCATGAATTACCTTACATCCATGAGCTTTATAAATTATCTCTTAGATATTACCCCCAGATCCAATTAGTGAGAGCATGTTTTCATTTGAATTTGCCAGTGACCATATTATATAGTAAACTAAATGACATTCTATTTGGTTATCTTTGACATTATGCTTGAGGATGTTATCCATTCAAGCTCGCTTGGCAAAGTAACAGAACTTACAACTTGCTCTGTCTCCGTTATAAAAACACAGAGATAACATATCAAAAATGACAAAAAAGAAAGCAGTTTGCAATGTGAATTGAAACAAAAAAACGGAAAAAATAAAAATAAAATAAAGACCCTGGTCTCCTT
This sequence comes from Theropithecus gelada, assembly GCF_003255815.1. Taxonomy (NCBI): domain Eukaryota; kingdom Metazoa; phylum Chordata; class Mammalia; order Primates; family Cercopithecidae; genus Theropithecus; species Theropithecus gelada. The sequence goes on from NC_037668.1 coordinate 134,188,180, forward strand.
GACTGATTCTCATCCCCCCAAATAAAATAAAATAAAATAAAATAAAAATACATTTTTTCCCTGTAAGTTACACATTTCCCACGAATCAAAATTTTATCTGTGAATTTTGGTACAGTGATATCTGGCAATATGCAACAACATTTGCAGAGATAATAATTTGATGAGAAACATGCTGCTTTTCTTTCTGGAACAGCTGTTAAGAATATTTCATGATCTTTTGGAGCTTCTGATTTTGCTACAAATACCTGTTTCATTTATATTTATCTGTGAGTCAAAGCCGAACTGTCTTGCTTTCTTTTTTTAACATAAAGAAGACTTCTGAAAATGTTTATACCTCTCAGTCTTTTTTTATACTACAGAAGCTGTTATAATATGCATGATATAGCAATATAGCTCCAAAATACAAAACCAGAAGCAGGAAATTTCTTCCTTCTCATGAAAATAGACTGTATACCTATTATCATTACAAATATAGTGAAGTCTGTGGAATCAGATTGGCTTGGTTTCCAACTTAACTCTGCTAATTGCTAGCTCTGTGTTCTTTAGCAAATTACTTCAACCCACCTCATTATCTTCATCAGTAACACTGAGTTAATAATAGTACCTTGTTTATGAGGCCTGTTCAGGACTGAAGAAAATAGTATATGTAAAGAACTTAGCTTAGAGGCTGGTATATTAAGCAGCCAATACATTTTAGCTATAATTACAATTAACCACCAATTCAGATTCTCATGTGAAAAAAAAAAATAGTTCTCTCACATATACTGGTCAGGAGCTTGAGACCAGCCTGGCCAACATGGTGAAACTCCATCTCTACTAAAAATAAAGAAAATTAGCCAGGCACGGTGGCGCATGCCTGTAATTCCAACTACTTGGGAGGCAGATGCAGGAGAATGGCTTGAACCTGGGAAGCAAAGGTTGCAGTGAACCGAGATCACAACACTGCACTCCAATCTGGGCTACAGTGCAAGACTCTGTCTCAAAATAGTAATAATAATAATCAAGAAATGTAAAGAAATCTTTATTTATTCAATAAAAATGTATTGCCTGGAAGAAATGCAGCTACTTCAATGAGGTATTCAATGAGCTTATAGCTTATTAATCAATGTATCCCACACTATCACTACCAACATCTAAACTGAATATATATGGCATCAAAATGAGGTTATGAAATATGTTCATAAAATTATACCACAGATGAGTATATCACTATTAAATAAGAATAAATTTTAAAATAGGCTAGGTTTCCACCTAGGATATGGTCTACATTTCTAATAAAACACATTGTATAAGATACAAGTAGAAAAATAAATTTAACGTTTTAATACAGACAACAAATATACATTTATTAAATTCTAGTTTTAATAAAGACAATGAAATCTTCAGAAAAGGGGAGTTATTTTTTAAGTAAAAATGCAATGCTATGCAATCAGAACTTTAAAAGTAACATAGACATTTGCTGTCTCTAAATGATTTAAAATCGGACAATAATGGAAAGAATTAAACTTTAAAAACTCTTACCTTGAATGATGAGCTTACCAAAGAGAGTCCATTACACTCCAACAAACTCTAGATATTTCTCTGGAGTAGATATTTGTTGTCTGCTTTCACATTTTCTGAATATTTAAATATAAAAGCAAAATATAGAGATTCTAGTCTTTGTAATATCCCTATAGATAATATAGATTTCATAAAATGAAGAAATGTCATTGAAAGCAAGTTTATTTTCCTAAGTAAAATTATCTAATGTTGAAATTGTTGAGCATATTTGGTAGAAATCCTATGAATGTCATACAAGTATAAGAAAGAGTTTCAGCAAATATCAGAATTCAGAAAGCTTTTTAAAAAGTTATTTTTATTAATCATTTAATAATCTCTGCATTTCAATGAAGTTTTCATAAGAGCAAAGTGTAAAAAATGATTAAAACTACTTTTATGGTCAAGATGGCATGGCACAGACTAGAATTATTATTAGTGTGAATGTAAAATAGTGCAACTTTAGAAGACAGTAATTCCTTAAAAGACTAAACACATACCTACCTACCATATGATCCAGCCATTCCACTGCAAAGATAAATAAAAGCATATACCCACAAAAAGACATCTAGAGAGATGTTCATAGCAGCTTTATTTATTATAGCCCAGATATGGTTTGACTGTGTCCCCACCCAAATCTCATCTTGAATTCCTTGTGTCGTGGGAGGGACAATGCGGAAAGTAATTGAATCATGGGGGCAGGTCTTTCCTGTGCTGCTCTCATGATACTGAAGAAGTCTCATGGGATCTGGAGGTTTTATAAGGGGGTGTTTCCCTGCACAAACTTTCTCTTTTTTTGTCTGCCACCATGTGAGACGTGCCTTTCACCTTCTGCTGTGGTTTTTAGGCCTTCCCAGTCACATAGAACTGTAAGCCCATTAAACCTCTTTCTTTTGTAAATTGCCCGGTTCCAGGTATGTCTTTTTGAGCAGTGTGAAAACAGACTAATACAATCCCCAAACTGGAAACAACATAGTACCCCTTAATAGGTGAATGGATAAACAAATTGTGATATTTATACAGAGTGGAATACACTTCAGTAATAAAAAGTCTTAAGTAACTAATATTCAATGACCTGACTATATATCAAAATAATTATGCTTAATGAAAAAAAAAAAAAAAGATACAAGAGTACATACCATACCACGTAATTCCATTTTTATAATGCAAAGTAATCTGTCGTGACAGAAGGCATGTTAGTGATTTTATGGGGATGATGTGGTAGAATGAACTGGAGAGATATATATTAGAAGGAAAGAGATTTTAAAGTCAGATGGTTGTCTCTTGGAAAAGTACTTGTGCTTTTGAATGAGATGCCAGTTTCCTAGTTTCACAGAATATTATTTTTATTTGAAAGAAGATAAATTGTGATTATTCAGATTTCAGTTTTAAATGGATATAATCTGGCGAATAAATAAAGAAAACCTGTCAATTTAAGAAAATCAATTGATAGTATTTTTGTCAATGGTACAATTGACTTGCAAGTGAAAAATTATAATTTAGGAAAGCTTTTATTAGCCACTGTGAGCTTGATGTCTTCCAAACACTTAAGGTTTCTTATGATGAAATTAATGAGATTAATGATAACAAATGTGATCTTCTTATATTGTAAGTGAAATGTATCTATACTTTTGAAAAATCTAAATAAATCATTGAACCAATATTTTCTAAATGATCAGTGAATCATATTATAAAATCATACATGGGGTAAAATACTCATGTAAAGTACAAGAGCAACCATTCAGACTAAGTGAGTAAAATTTCATTGAACTGCATAGGTCCAATGGACTGGGCTATTGACCACACACATAAGGGATACTTCTTTTGGTAGTAAATACCATCTAATTCTAAATTTCATCTCTAGGTTACACATGCACAAGTCCATAAGAAGTGAATACAATGATTGAAAAGCATCAGTTTTTAAAAATGATTAAACTTGTCTAACCACAATATTTACCATAGCCAACTGGATTCACGTTCAAATCTACCACAGTAATGAAATTATTATGAAGACCAGCGGTGTCAGTAAGGAATTTATTAACATACAAAGAAGCCATTGATGCTCATAAAATCTCTACTACTGTAAAATTACCTGGGCATGTGCTTTTAAGCCAATCCAAAATGACTAACGAGAGCAAATATTCTAACCTATTCAATGCAACCCTTATGGGTGTCTGTCAAATATCATGACTGTTGATTTTCAAGTCGAATATTGCCATACCCAACAAAGGCTCTTCTGTTTTAAGTAAATTCCTAGGCAAACTTGGAAGGAGACAGAGAAGAAAAAGTTCATGTGATTTGTTGGTGTTGTAATGTTTCTAAATCCTAATACAGCAGGCCCTAGAATAACATTGTTTTGTTCAGTGTTGTCTCAGTTAACGTTGATGAGAAAAAAACAAAACAAAACAAAACAAAAAACAGCTTGCTGACTGGGGCCACTGTTTGTGTAGACTTTGCATGCTCTCCCTGTGTTTGCATGGATGTTTTTCTGGATACACCAGTTTTCTTCCACATCCTAAATATGGACATGTTAGGCTAATTGGCATGTCTGAATTGTTCCAGTCTGAATGTGAGTGCCTGTGTGAGTGTGCCCTGTGATGGGATGGCATCCTTTCCACGGTGGGTCCTACCTGGTGCCCTGAGCTGCCAGGAGAGGCTCTGACTACTTGCAACCCTGAACCAGAATACTTGGGTAAATAATCACCTTACTTGTTTTTATTGCTCGTTCTTAAATGTATGTATACCTCACATTTATTTCAGTGTTTATTATTAGAAATGTTTTGATCTTCACATAGAAGTCTAATAATATTTTTGTGACCAAAATATGCCATAAGAACTTAACTGTTGTTTCTATAAAATAACCTATGATCGAATTAGTCATTTTGCTCAAAGTCACAGTTTCTAAGAACCTATCAGTGATGTTAAATGAGGACTTACTGTTCTCTGTCTCTCTCTCTCTTAATTTACTTTGATTTCAGCAGATGATAGAGAGGTTCTAAATGCTTGCATTGGTAACAGTTAGAAGAACACGTATTTTGGTGTTCTTTTGCCTTCAGGACAATACATAATGGCCATGATCTCCAGAGAAATAATTCTCTATTCTTGCCAAGAGTAATGGCAAGCTTTTCTCAGACATAGTTCTTCTGAGATTGGATGATGTTATAGTAGTTCTTATGCCCATGCAATTGAATCTTTCTACTTCGCAACCATACTCACCTTAGACTGGTGTCATTTTCATGGCTAATGTAGGTTTCCTGGAAAGCTTTTTGCTCAAAGGAAAGGACAAGCAGGCTCATACTGAAAAGAATACTAGAGCAAAGATTATCTTAAAATTCTCCCATTTAAGAAAAATATTGATGCTCAGAACATACCTCCTACCTATTTTTCTGTTTATAATTTTGCTTATCAAAATTGCTATGAAGCCAGTTATATTTGGTTAATGCATTAGATAAAATCAAGTGCATAGATTTCATTATACTAGGAATAGTTTCATCATAGTGGATCCCACCAAACATTTTAAAAACAAATAGTTTCTTTTATAAGGCTAAATGACTATGATTCTGTTAGCCTAAATCCATTTGATCTTTCTGGAAAAAATAAACTGTAGTTATAAAATAAAGAAATCTAAATACACAGATGCCAAATATTACTCAGCCCTACATAAATTTATACCCTAAGTAGTATAAATAAATGTCTAAGTGCATTGTATTCAGAAAAGTCCAGGTTTATTTCCTGACTCTGTCAGTAAGTTGTCTGTCTTGGGAAATTTTTTTTTTCTTTAATCCACCCTGAGTTTTAATTTTCTCATCTAAAGAGTGGGAATGATCATATTGACTGGAAAAGTTGTAAATATCATAGTACCTATCACATGACAAATATTCAATAGATATGAGTCACATTTCCAACCATTCTTTTCATAAGAGTTGTTCTAGTTGTCTGACTAGCCTTATAGATATCTTTTAATTTGATTGTATTTATTAAAAATAAAACTGCTCCTGTTAAGACTATTGACCTAAGTCCACCAATCTATGTTATTCATTCATTGTTACATGACATTGTGACAGAGATATATCCATTGTATAGTGAGTAAACACTATTAGTAATTTGTCATCATTCTTTCACTCATACATCCAGATTTAAATCGGTCATGTTTTCTTCTCAAAAATGTTGTGAATAATGAAAATATGTGCTACTTTGTTGATAGGTACAACTTATTTGTAGCTGGAATGTTGAGAAGCTGTAGTTCTACTGCCATTACAATTGGAGTTCTGCCAGGATACATCCCTTCTCAAATTTTTTTTTCTTTATTTTTTAAGTGATGTGAAAAGGCATTTTGAGATGTGTTCCGTAGCTAACAATCAAACACATGAAGAAGAAAATAACTAGAAAGCTGTTTCACAAAGGAGTCTGTGGTTCATTTATACCAGTATTGTTTTAATTGTTTTTAAAATACAGATTCCAAGGTTTTATTCCAGAACAATTGAATCAGAACTGGGGGGAGTGGGTATTCCCAGAAATATATATTTTAAATAAATATTTCCAGTTATAAAGAACAATGATGAAACATGAAGAATAATTTTATATCATGCATATCCTACTATAATTGTGGTACCATTTCAGGGGGAAACCCAAGTTGTTAAAAATCTTAAGGAAGTGCCTAAGCTACAAACACTACTTGAATGCCTGGTTATGTGAACTTCATGATTTCATTCAGCTTCATATACTGTGATACTATGTTCATCTCTAGATTCAATCACAATTGGGATTTCATTTAGTCATTTTTGGATGTGCTCAAGTATATTAATTGAGTAGCTACAAAAGAAATAAACTGAATGGCGGGCATTACAAGGAAAAATAAAACACATATCCAAAAACTTACAATAAAGAAGAAAAGAAAAACTGTAAACAATAATAATGTAAATTAAAATAAGATAGTGTCTTAGCCTGCTTGGGCTGCCATAACAAAATATCATAGACTATGTGGCTTCAACAACAATTACTTATTTTCTTACAGTTTGGAGGGGGCAAGAAGTCTGAGATCGGGATGCCAGTATAGCCGGGCTCTGGGGAGGACTCTTCCTGACTCGTAGATGGGTGCCTTCTCTCTGTGTCCTTACCTGACCTTTACTGAGTATTTGTATATAGACAGAAATCTCTCTCCCCTCTACCCCCTTTCTCTTTCTCTCTCTTCCTGTCCTTACAAGACCACAATCCTATTAGATTAGGACTTCACTCCTCTTTGCCTCATTTAACCTTAGGTGCCTCCTAAAAGCTCTAGCTCCAATTACATTGGTTGTTAGGGTTTCATCATGAATTTGGGAAAGGGGAGAAACACAATTCATTCCATAGCATATAGATTCCAGAAAAATGGAAAAACTAGCATGTAATTATACAAAGAAGAAAGGTTCAAATTCAATAGGATAAAGGACCATCAGGAACATCTTTTATGGTGAGTATGATATTAGATTTACACCTTGAGTTGCCAGACCATGGAATGATAATAGTAGATGTGTGGAGGACAGAAAAAGGATGAAATTACCCTCAATATGAATTCTTGAAGTACCCTGTCTTCAGGTCATTTTTTTTCCTTCTTTATATTATATCCTTAGCTGGGGTGTTTGGATGTCACTTATATTTTATCACTGTAATGTTGGTATCCAAAAAATGCCTGGGGACGAGATGTTGGTCTAAAGATTGTAGGTATTTTCTTGCTTAAGTAAAACTATCACATAACAGACTCAGAAAAAGAGAAATCTTTATAGATCTTAAGTTTAAAACTTTAAAGTATTAGTAAATTCTTTATCTAAGGATCAAAAATCTTTTGAAGAACTGTGAGTAAAGCACAACCGAGACTTTGCATGCTTCGGGGAGCAGAACCCTGTCAGTGGCTGATCATTATTGCTTCACCCATGTATCCACATTTAAATCTATCACACTTTTCTTTATAAATAGCAGCTATAGCTTATATTTTACATATGAACACTAAATATATGATTTACAAAGATTCTATATTCAACCCACAATAATTTGAGGAGCATCTGTATTTCCTTAAAATGCATTTCTAGAAACAACAATCAACTGGTGTTGTTGAAACCACTTGAACAAGCAATTTACATTCTCCAGTCCATTTGCATAAACTATTTTCTAAACAAAAATACACAAATAGGAATAGGACTAAAGTACAGTAATTAATTTTATTGATGTTCGAGTGGAGAAGTGATTTAAATGTTAAGAAAGATGGAAAATGTCTAAAAACAAAACAATCTAACGTACACAATGACAGTAAATTTATAATACGGGAATTGCACTCACCAACTAGTAAAGCTGTAAATGAATAAAGGCTTCAGTTCCTTAAATAAATAAGTTTATAATCTTTTGTAGAAGAATTACAGAGGTAGCCAGTCTAGGGTTAATATGGTGGATTCACAAACCCTTGAAAGAGTTGGAGTCCTTCTGTCTTTCTGAGCACCATAATTTCTGTCTATCTTCAAAGACAGGAAATGGTTGTTGGAACTCTTATCATTAGGTTCAAGCTGCAGGAAGCACAGAAGGTGTTTTTTCAGATGAGAAAATCCTTTTCAAATGATTTTTCAGGCATTTCAGTTACATTTCATTGTCCAACCAACGTGAAACAATGGCACGGAGAAAGAGTTTTTTGTTTGTTTGCTCTTATTAATCTCATTTTGTTTCTCCTTCCAAATAAGATCAAGAAGGGACACAGGATGAATGCATACTAGATACTCCATCATAAGAAAGTTAAAAGTTTGTTATTTTTAATCTACAAGATCGTTAACCTGCTGTTATTGAACTCGTTGGAAAAGACGTCAAAGATTTGTCTTTCTGTAAAAAAAGAATAAAAAGCACTGCTCAGACATTCACCATGCCAAATCAGGACTAGTTCCAGCTGTGACATGTCTAAAAGCGTATTCTCTGGTTATGCTTTAAATTTAGTTGAAAATGTCTTTGTTCTTCATATTTTACCAACATATATATATATATATTTTTTTTACTTTACTTGTTCCAGGACAAGTGGATCACATCTAAAACGTAAAACATCACTTGAAATGTTCACAGTATGTATCTCTCGATTTCTAGCCAAGAAATGACTATATACGTTATACACCTCACTAAAAATACAAGAAATAAGATTACATTGAAGAACACTCACAGAATTGCTTTAAGCCAAAATGTGTCACAATAAAAACAAAACTTGCTACTAAATGTAATTTAGAATAACATGATTATAATGAATTAAGGCAAAAATTAACTCTTTATAGAGACTGGTATAAAGCAGGGTGAAAAAGGAGGCAGTTAATTTTTCTATAGTTACCTTATAATCACATTTTTTCTTGTGGCCATGATCACAGGCTAGTCACATAGAAATATTGTAAAGTACACTGTTTGTAAATGACTTGCCTCAAATCACACGTCCACTTATCAGATATATTAAGTTATTTAACTCATTTCTCAGTATTTCCTGTTTCTATAAATGACACATAAGAAAAAGAATTTAAGAAATTAATATACATACAGTTTTTGTAACACAGGCAGATCATTCCACATCTTATCACTGAGAATGAGTTGAGCCATGAAATAGAAGTGATAACATGGGGTTAGCACTAGATATCTACATTGTGGTTTAAAAAACACCAGAGGTTTTACAATATAAAACACGTGGTTTAATACTCAATCTCAACTTCTTAGTAGAAATATTTTGTCTGCCTGTCAATCATGTTTTTAGGAAAGAGTTGTCCTCCAATTTATTTCTTAAGATTTTAGTTGTACTTAGTATGACTGACTTCTAGTTTAAAGTTTACAGCAAAGATCAAAACCTGGTCAATCATAATTGCTACCCCATGGGTTACAGAGTTTAATCCATGGATTGACATGTCACAAAGCGATCTACGTCCTTTTGTGGGGACCACTGTGGATTCTGAATAGAGTTTTTCTCTTTATAAGATAATAGAGAAAAACAAACAAAAAAACCCACAATGTTATTAACTATGCATAAAAAATTTAAAAGCCCTCAGCTTGACAAATAACAGGCAGATAAATTGGTTGACAGACAAATAAAAATCCTAAAACCTCTAAGATTGACATTTGATTGATATTTTTATTTTATGCCTGAAAATAACATAGATCCCTATAAGAAAGTTCAGGTAATATAGGGTAATGGAAAGAATATGAAATATTAATTTTAAAACTCTATCCCTTACTAAGTATATACATTTATGCAAGTTCCTTAACATCTAGGTCATGTTATAATCTGAAAAATAAGTTTAATATTTTTTAAAACTTACTTGGTTAATGTATGTGATCAGAAATGGTTATAGAATTTGTTATGCCATGCATAAAAAGAAAATGTGGGTTCCTTGTTTTAAAAGTATTAAAAATGTAAACACAGTGATGCAGAGAATTAATCCAAGTTCAGGGCCCTGTGTAACTAGACAGATCCTATGTCCATGAAGCAGGCCCTGTTTGTGGCACATTAAATGTGGACATTATTGTTTACAAATTCTCCCATATAGCTTCAATTTTCCCTTCTCTTAAAACTGGATTGACCCTGTAACTGGCACTGACTATTATAATACAGGGAGAACGATGCTGAAGCATTGTACCTTCACTATTCTCAAAACTATGGATGAAGTTTGAAAATTCTGAGACCACCATATGATGAGAAAGCCAAGGCTAGCCATCTAGACAGAGAGAAAGGCCATGTAAATGAGCATCAAGGTGAGAAACATGTGAATGAAGTTTTAGTTCCCCCTCACCAGACAAGGCACCCACGGAATGCAACCAAGTTAATGAATCCAACAAACCCCACTTCCCAAATTCTTGACCTACAGAATCATGAGGAAGTAAAATGATATGGTTTTAAACCATTAATTCACAGGGAAGTTTGTAATAGAGCAATAAAGAGCCCAATAGTACTAAATATTTTTATAAACTTTCAGTAATATTAATAAAGTAACATTACTTTACTATTATTCTCTCTGGGTTGAAGCAACAAATATGGATTTGTTATGAACTATTTTTGATATAAACTGGGCCCCTGAAATTAAAAGTATGTTGCATGATAGTATCAGTATAGTTGTAGATTACATAATATGATAGGCAAAATAATGGCCTTCAAAGGTCTGCAAATACTAATTTGCAGAACCTGTGAATGTTACTTTATACAGTACATTAGTTCCTAGGACCGTCACATAAAAAAATGACCACAAAGTGAATATCTTTAAATAACTGAAATTTTTTGTCTCATAGTTCTGGAGGTCAGAAGTCTGAAATCAAAGTACTGATAGGGCAACTTCCTCTGAAGGTCCTAGAGGAGATTCTTCCATGCCTCTTCCAGCTTTTGGTGGCTTCATGTATTCTATTACGGTTTGTCTGTGTCCCCACTCAAATCTCATCTTGAATTGTAGCTCTCATAATACCCACATGTTGTGGGAGGGACTTGGTGGGAGGTAACTGAATCATGGGGGCAAGTTTTCTCCTGGTATTCACATGATGCGGAGTAAGTCTCATGAGATCTGATGGTTTTACAAAGGACAGTTCCCCTGCACACACTCTTGTCTGCCAGCATGTAAGACATGCCTTTACTATTCCTTCACTTTCCAGCATGATTGTGAGGCCTCCTCAGCCAAGTAGAACTGTGAGTTCATTAAAGTCCTTTATCTTTAAAAATTACTCAGTCTCAGGTATGCCTTTATTAGTAGTGTGAGAATGAACTAATACAGTAAATTGGTACCGAGAGTGGGGTGCTACTGTAAAGACATCCAGAAATGTAGAAATGACTTTGGAAAAGTCCAAGGTTAGAACAGTTTGGAGGGCTCAGAAGGAAATATAAAAATGTGGGAATGTTTGGAACTTCCCAGAGACTTGGAGGGCTCAGAAGACACGAAGAGGTGGGAAGTTTTGGAACTTTTTAAAGACCTTTTGAACAGTTTTGATCAAAATGCTGACAGTGATAAGGACAATAAAGTCCAGCCTGAGTTGGTCTCAGATAGAGATGAGGAACTTATTGGGAATTGGAGCAAAAGCGACTCTTGCTATACTTTAGCAAAGAGACTGGTGGCATTTTGCCCCTGCCCAGGAGATCTGTGGAACTTTGAATTTGAGAAAGATGATTTAAGGTATCTGGCAGAAGAAATTTCTAAGCAGCAAAGCCTTCAAGATGGACTTGTGTGCTCTTAAAAGCACTCAGTTTTATTCATTTACAAATATATAATTTGGATTGAAACTTATGTTTAAAAGAGAAGTAGAGCACAAAAGTTTGAAAAAATTGCAGACTGATGATGTGACAGAAAAGAAAAATCCATTTTCTGAGGAGAAATTCAAGCTGGCTGCAGAATTTGTATGAATAACGAGAAACCAAATGTTAATTACCAAGACAATGGGGAAAATGTCGCCAGGCTATGTCACAGATCTTTACAGCAGCCCCTCCCATCACAGGTTACAGGAGGGAAAAATGGTTTTCTGGACTGGGACCAGGGCCTTGCTGCTTTGTGCAGTCTTGAGACTTGATGCCTTCCATCCCACCCATGACTAAAATGGGCCAAGGTACAGCACAACCTGTTGCTTCAGAGGGTGCAAACCCCAAACCTTGGCAGCTTACACATGGTGTTGGACCTGTGGCTGAATAGAAGTCAAGAATTTAGGTTTATGAAGCACTAGCTAGATTTCAGAGGATGTATGGAAACACCTGGATGCCCAGGCAGAGGTGTGCTGCAGTGATGGAGCACCCACTGTGGTGCTGCCTAGTGGAGCACCATCCTGCAGACCCCAGAATGGTAGATCTACCAACAGTCTGAAACATGCACCTGGAAAGCTGCGACACTCAATGACAGCCTGTGAAAGTAGCCAGAAGGGAAGCTGTACCCTGAAAAGCCAAAAGGATGCAACTGTCCAAGGCTGTGGGAGCCCACATTTTGCATCAACATAAGCTAGATGTGAGACATGGAGTCAAAAGAGACCATTTTGGATCTTTAAGGTTTAATGACTGCCCTATTGAATTTTGGACTTGCATGGGGCCTGTAGCCCCTTTGTTTTGGCCAATTTCTCCTATTTTAAATAGATGAATTTATCCAATGCCTGTACCCCCATTATATCTAGGAAATATCAGGTCTACAAGTCAAGGAATGCAGACAGTCTCTAGTTGCTTTAGATTTTACAGGCTTGTAGGCAGAAGGGACTTGCCTTCTCTCAGATGAGACTTGGGACTGTGGACTTTTGAGATATTGGTGAACTGAATCAAGACTTTGTGGGACTGATGGGAAGATATGATTGGTTTCAAAATGTGAGGACATGAGATTTGGGAGAAATCTAGGGAAAAATAATAAGGTTTGGCGGCATTCCTATCGAAATCTCTTCTTGAATTGTAGCTTCCATAATCCCCACATGTCATGGGAGGGGCCCAGTGGGAGGTAATTAAATCATAGGGGTGAGTTTTCTTGTGCTGCTCATGTGATAATGAATAAGCCTCATGAGATCTGATGGTTTTATAAAGGGAAGTTTCCCTGCACATGCTTTCTTGCAAGCCAACATGTAAGAGATGCCTTTGCTCCTCCTTCACCTTTCACCATGATTGTGAGGCCTCCCCAGCCATGTGGAACTACGAGTCAATTAAACCTCTTCATTTGTTGTTGTTTTATAAATTATCCAGTCTCACTGTGAGAATAAATTAGAAGCATGAGAATAAATTAATACACATTCCTTGGATTGATGAACCTGTATAAGTTCAAACTGTGTCTCTGTCTTCACACAGGCAATTCTTCCTTCTATTATATTATAAAGACATTTGTCACAAATCTAGGGTCCACCCTAATCCAGACAGGTCTTATCTCAAGAGCCTTAACAACATTTGCAAAGACCATTTTCCAAACAAAGTCACATTTGTGAATAGTGGCTGGACAGATAATTTGGAGTTACCTACCACTCACCCCACTACATACAACAAAAGGAAATTAAGGTTGTAGTTGAAATTTCGGTTGTTAATCAGCTGACATTAAAATGGGGAGAATGTCCTGGATTATCTGGACAGGCCCACTGTAATCACAAGATTTCTTAAAAATAAAATAAACAGCAGAAGAGTAGGTCAGAGAATATTAAGTACAATGTATAAAAGAGTTAGCTCAATATTCCTGTCATTGAACATGGAGGAACAGGTCTGCAAGTCAAGAAACGCAGACAGCCTCTAGTTTCTGGAAAAGATAAGGAAACTTTTCCTGTTGAGACTCCTAAAAAATTATAACCCTTTGACCTACAGAATTGCAAGTTAATATATTTTTGTTGTTTTAAGTCATTAAGTCTGTAGTAATTTGCTTCAGCAGCAGTAGTAAATTAATACATATAATTATTTGATTTTACCTAGAAGTTGAGAAGTGTGCATCAATGGTATGGGAAAGCATCATCCACTCACAGTAAACCATAACAATGGGAAAAATAAAAGTAGCATTTTTTTTATGTGGCAGTTGTAAGAATTAAGAAAATCTGTTAATAAATTTATATATAATATAAATATAAAGTATAGTGATCAAAAACACAAAAATTAATTAAAAACTAACAAACTAATAAACAGAACATCAGTGGTAAAATTAAATAATTATAACACAATCTTTTTTTTTTTTTGAGACAAAGTCTCGCTCTGTTGCCCAGATTGGAGTGCTGTGGTGTTATCTGGGTTCACTACAAGCTCTGCCTCCTGGGTTCACACCATTCTCCTGCCTCAGCCTCCCTAGTAGCTGAGACTACAGGTGCCGGCCACCACGCCCGGCTAATTTTTTTTTTTTTTTTTGTATTTTTATTAGAGACAGGGTTTCACTGTGTTAGCCAGGATGGTCTCGATCTCCTGACCTCGTGATCTGCCTGCCTCGGCCTCCCAAAGTGCTGGGATTACAGGCATGAGCCACTGGGCCCGGCCTACTGTACCACAATCTTAAATTGCAAACTTGAAGATTACAAAAGACCTCAGAATACCAAATTCAACATACAGTTCTCAAGTCCGTTTGCTCTCACTTTATACTGTCAACTCTGTCCTTACAACATTTTACTCTCTTCATTTCTGTAACAGTTGATTGTGTTTTACTGTTTTGATTTTTTTTCCATTCACTAAATCTTTATCCTTTAGAAAAATTTTAAAATTTTGTTGCTACTGATGTTGAGCACCTTTCTTAGAGTGAATACAATAGAAAACCTAGAAAGAAAAAAGTAAAATATGTTTAAGCATATGCATTATTAAAACTGTGTCTAAATTTGAATATCAGGGAAAAAATAATAGTAGTTTAAACATATTAGAAGCTTATTCTGGAATTAAGAAGTCCACAGTTTGTATGGTGGCTTCACTCCATGAAACTCACCACTCATCCATTCTTTAAAATATTGCTCTTAATTTCTAAATATGCATATGCATTTTAGCAATAGAATGAAGAAATTAATAACAAAGAACAGGGAATGAGCATGCAAAATTGTCTTTGAGGGAAGTTTCTGTAAACTGCACATGATATCCAAGTTACATGCTATTGTCCAAACCTTAGACACATGTCTGCCATTAACTACAAGAGGAGGTGAGAAGTGTACTGCTTTTCCTTGTCTTTGTGAATAGCTGAGAAATGTGTTACTGTGGGAGAAGTAGATAAGTGCTGTTGGGGCCACAGAACCTCTAAAACGCTAATTAAAATTTAAACAATAATTTAGAATGCCATAAACCATATTAAAATAGGGAAATATTACAACTTATAGACAGCAAGTAGAAAGCACAATACAAATTCATACTAGTTAATAAAAATGATGGAAAACTCTAATAACAAATACACATAAAGGGCCGGGCGCGGTGGCTCAAGCCTGTAATCCCAGCACTTTGGGAGGCCGAGACGGGCGGATCACGAGGTCAGGAGATCGAGACCATCCTGGCGAACACGGTGAAACCCCGTCTCTACTAAAAAATACAAAAAACTAGCCGGGCGAGGTGGCGGGTGCCTGTGGTCCCAGCTACTCGGGAGGCTGAGGCAGGAGAATGGCGTAAGCCCGGGAGGCGGAGCTTGCAGTGAGCCGAGATCGCGCCACTGCACTCCAGCCTGGGCGACAGAGCGAGACTCCGTCTCAAAAAAAAAAAAAAAAAAAAACCAAATACACATAAAGGACAAAAAGATGCAAAATGAAAAATCAGAGGAAAACAATCTATGAAAGAAATTTCACCATTCAATAAATTAAAAGGATTTAAATAAAAATAAGAAGAGTTTTGTTTGTTTATATTTTGCTCTAATATTCCAGTTAGGAATGCCAGAAACACAACTTTCATAATATTGGAAGAAAGGACAAAGGCCTCTAAAGAAGAGTTAACTGTGGGAAAACAGATTTTTGTCAATACTAGGACATTACCCTCTTTCATTAAGAGAAAGGAACTCTCAACCTTAGGTTAGTCACACAGAGGTATGAATGAGAATCCAAAGAGTAGTTGGCCCCTTGACTGGTAGAGTATCTGGACTTGAGTTACGTTTGGTCAGGTAAGAATAAAAGGAATCGGCCGGGCGCGGTGGCTCAAGCCTGTAATCCTAGCACTTTGGGAGGCCGAGGCGGGTGGATCACGAGGTCAGGAGATCGAGACTATCCTGGCTAACATGGTGAAACCCCGTCTCTACTAAAAATACAAAAAACTAGCCGGGCGAGGTGGCGGGCGCCTGTAGTCTCAGCTACTTGGGAGGCTGAGGCGGGAGAATGGCGTGAACCCGGGAGGCGGAGCTTGCAGTGAGCCGAGATCACGCCACTGCACTCCAGCCTGGGAGCACAGCGAGACTCCGTCTCAAAAAAAAAAAAAAAAAAAAAAAAAAGAATAAAAGGAATCTACCCAAACAGATTCTGTATATGCCAGTGACATTTTATTCATGTACTAAACAGCCTCATATTGTTTGGGTATTGCTATAATTCCTAAATGAAGAATGATAATTTGGGAACTATTTTTGTTCGAAGCTAATAGTTCTCCTTTTGTCTTGCGGGACAAGACGGTGAAGACAGTGAAGAATAAAATTATATTTATATAAAAGTGAAAGGGAATACAGCTTCTATTGAACAAATTAACATTTTTCACATGCAAAATTATAACCTTTTCCCTATAGTATTTCAAATGTATTATCTGTAATGTACATCATGCGTAATTATCATTTACTGGATATTTATGATAAGGCTTCTGCTTATCTTCCCAGCTTCAGCATACTCCATGCAAAACACCATTCTACAGCCATACTGAATGTTTTCCCCAACATGGCATCAAGTCTCCAGCCTCTGAGCCTTTGCACTTGCTGTTCTTTCTTCCTGCATTGTTCTCTAGTCACTTTTCCCCATGTTCCTGTCAGGGGTGCACAGATAAGTAGGCAGTGTGGGGTTGGGGGAAGATTAAACAGACAAATAAACAAGCAAACAAAGCCCTATTTTTCATTCATTCATTCACGGTACCATCTCAGTGTCACAGATCCCAGACTTGCAAGGCGATGCATACAGCATGCTCTAACTAGCTAGTAATAGCTGTCCCTGTGCATCAGAGCCTCAGTCTGTCTTTTTAACTGTTTTATTCCTGCTTGTTTTCCCCATCTTAGACTTTTTGTCCTTTTCTTCAAGAAGTCTTTTTAATCTCCCCTGCCAAGTCTGATTATTGACCCTCCCTTATACTGCCATTGCACTGCATGGTGAGTCTATCTTAACTCTTTCAGTATATGTCATTATTGCCAGTATAAATCATTAGATTTTAAGCTACTAAAGGGCAAAGACTTCTAGAAACATGTCCAGTACCTGACACATAGTAGATGTTCAGTAAATATTCATTATAGTAACACAAGCATGCGAGAACATAATTATGAAATTAATTGGTGAAATAAAAACATTTCTAATTTTATAAGGAGTAAGTCAGTTCTAGGGTCATGGTATTTATGGCCTAAGAACATGAATCATATGCAAATGAATCTCAAGTAAAAAAAGGAGTACATATTATATGATAGAACTCATACAATTTTTTACAAGTATTTATGGAACACTCACTTTGTGCCAGCTACTCTTCTAATACTTGGGACATTTGGCAAGATAATACTTAATGCTTCCTTCTAGCCAAACAATACAGTAATATAGTCTTCATAAACTGTAAGATGCGGCACCAGACTCACTGTTTTAAGTAAGTGTTTAAAATGATGTATGCATTATTTAAATTTTACATTACCATATTGATTCCTAGTATTTAGAGACATTTAAGGAATATGGTTTAAATTGAGCCTAAATTTCCTTTAATAAATGTGCTATTTTAAGTTAATCAGTTGATAAATTTGCAGAGACCACATTTCAATCCTGATGTCTTGCTAATAAAATCTAGAAATGACTTAGAAGGTAAATTACTAAGAACTTTAAGACTATTAAGAGGTGCTTAAAATTGCCAGTCTGCCATTTGGCGCAGCAATCTGATGTCAATTACCATACTCTTTCTGTTTTAGGCATAATATTACCTCTCCTGCCAATCTGTGTGTCTTAAACTTCTGTTTTACAATGGAACCAGACCAATTATTAAGTATTGCTGCTCATAGGACCCAAATTGTGCCAAAAATAAATAGTGGCAGTTTTATGTCATTGCCTATGATCCACAATGGATAAATGAAACTTTCAAAAATCTGAAGAATATGATTAAAAAGTAGAAAAAGAATGAATTCATCAACATGGAAATATCAGATACATATATATACATGTATAACTGTGTAGTCATATCCCTAAGGAATCTAGACTTTGGGGAAAAAAGGGGTTGTTAACTCTATTGGGAAGATGCTTTTGGAGATATTAGGCAATTATAGTATGAAGGGCTGAGAGGAGGAAACATTGCTTCTAGAAATCCCTAGAAAATTCATCATTAAGTATATAAAGAAACAGAGCACTAAAATGTCTATTTGAAAACATCTTGTGACTAATTTCAAGGGCAAGGACCCTGACAGAGTAAGTAGCTTATAAAGCATAAAAATTAAAGTATATCCAAGAAACCAAAGACTTAAGTGTGAAACTACAGTTTGGTGTTTATTTCTGATATCCAGAGTATTACTCACAGAATCACATAATGATATTCAGAAGCAAAAATACGATTTAGCCCATGAACAAGCAACAATAATCATCATAGAAATAAAACAATCAAATTAATAGAAATCTAATATATATATCCAGTATATACTTTCACATACTGCCAATATATGTATAAACATAAATATAAATGCATACAATATGTTAACGATATATAATATGAACATTTATTTATGTCTTATTTATTTATTTATTTATCACACATCTACTCCATTGGAACATATAATCTGAGAAAATTAAATATGCATAATATGCATATTGGAGGTTAGGCCATACATAAGACAGCCTATAATGAAATAACAGGTTAAAATATCGTGAAGAAAGAAGCTAATTCTTAGGAAAATTCTCAATCTCTTCTGTTACACATGGCAGGAGTATCTGGGTGACCTATTTCAGAGATCTCATTACAACTAAAGAAATGAACTGTTTTGAGCACTCCACATGTATTTATTCATTTTATTTCCATAAAACCTTATGAAATAAATACTATAAATGTGTACATTTAACTGCTTGGGAAACAGAGCCCAGTGTAGTTGAGTAGTACATCAAGGTTACATAGCCAATAGGTTGTAAAATCAAAATTTGAAAATACGTAGACTGACATGGAAGACTGGAGTTCTTCTAAACAATTATAGCCCACAGCCTCAGAGAACGTAGTGAGTTAAATCTGATTAAAATAAATGTACCAACTATGTAAATTTAAGAGCACAGAAGAGGAGAGAATGTTCAGTCTCACTTTAGATTAAGCATAATGCAGGCGTTAGCACTTCAATGCAAGTTCAAATTTGAAGTGCCACGGGAAAAAAAAATTGTAATCTCTGGAACAATTTTTATTCAGAAATCATTAAGTTGAATATCTCACTTTGACCCCAAGTTCTTACCCTTTTACCACTTTAATTTCTTTATTCAGTTTTTCTTTTTATTCCAGCTTATTGACCATACTAACTTCATTTTCTCAGTCTTTGGATGTGTGTTATGTGTTTATGAAAAATGAGTGAATGGAATATATGAATGAGGGAACAGCATAATAAATGCTGCAGAAGCAGGAATTAGTCCTGTTAAAATCTTGAATTAACCCTTTGTTTCACTCAAAAGTCAAAACTGAAGCTCTTAAAATCCTCTGTAAGGCTCATGATGACCTTCCTCCTCACCTCTATGTCTATGACCTTTCTCCTCCAATGCTCCCTTGCTCCAACCACATTGACATCCGTTTTTCTTCAACTAATCTATATAAGCTGCTGTCTCAAGGCTTTGTTCAATCCTGCTCACTGCTTGAAACACTATCTTGTTTCTTCAAGACTCTGCTCTTATCCTACCTTGTCAATAAGGCCGGCTCCATAGTTGAATGTTATAATCTGTCTCCATGACCTATCCAGAACATCAAACCACCCTTACTTTAGGATGCTTTTGTTTTTCTTTAAGCATATATCATGCTCTAACTTGATGTATTAAATGTTTTATGTATTATGTTTATTGTTTGTGTCTCCTGGTTCTAATGTAAGCTCCACAAGATTGGGAATCTTCTATCCCCTAATATATCTGCTCAATAAATATATGTTGTGTAAATGCCTACCAGCAATGTATGGTATAAATGTATCTCTTTGCAGGACAACACGTGATTCATCATGGGAGGTAGGAGCACTAAAATTTGGCTTGGAGGGCATTATCTCCTAAGTTCCACTAAACCCTTTAAACCAACCTGAAATATGTAAGGGCAATTTGCTGTACAAATGCAGCTTGAAAATTGGTAATCTGGCTTACCTGTACAAGCAAGAGTTTAACCCTAAATGTCCTCTAGTTTGAAATTTAGGAGGATCTTCTATTGCTGAGTAGGATAGAAGATTGTTGTAATTTGTAGATTTTTAGAATATTTCACATTTATTCAGCCTTCAAATCAAAAGTGCTTACACAGGGGAGATCAAGATGAAAGCGTATGATTCCTTGCTAAACTGGTCTGGGTACTGTATAAATGTTTGATGAATGCTGAATGCATGTGTATACAGAGGGCACTGAATGCTCTGGTGTAAAAATCATTTAATCTCCCTGGGGTTTATTTCTTCGTGTGCAAAATGAGAGTGAAGGATAAATTTTAAGGTGTATAAATCCATGATTTGAAGATTGTAAGGCCTCTATAAGTCCATGATTTGATTCAATGAAGAACAACAAACTACTAAAAATTATTAGGTATAGAGATGTCAGAAAGTGATATTTGATAAGGATTACTTTTGACAAGGATTTCCAATGTGAATCAAAGAGAGAGAGGCAGAGACAGAGAAAAGACAAGCAGAGAAAAACTGAAATAGATACCTATGTACAGAAACTGAAAGCTGAGAAAACAGAAACAGCTTAAAGAGTTATTAAGACTAAGCCTCTAGTATTGAAGTTTAGAGAGAAAAATACAAATGTAACAGTGTTTTAAGGGAGAGACGAACAGCAGTTGATGTCAATATTGGTAAGGGAGAATTCTGAGATGTGTATGCAAACTTCTTAGTCATCTGTAACTCTGCTCAGGAACTGAGTTTGAGCAAATATACATATATATATAATATTTGAGCAAATATAGATAGATTTTATATATATATACACACACACACACATATATATATACACACACACACACACACATATTAGACAGAGTCTTGCGCTCTTGCCCAGGTTGGAGTGCAGTGGAGTGGAGCGACCTTGGCTCACTGCAACCTTAATCTTCCGCATTCAAGTTATTCTCCTGCCTCAGCCTCCTGAGTCGTTGGGATTACAGACATGCGCCACCACGCCCAGCTAATTTTTGTATTTTTAGTAGAGATGGGGTTTCAACACATTGACCAGACTGGTCTTGAACTCCTGACTTCAGGTGATCAGCCCTCTTCGACCTCTCAAAGTGCTGGGAATACAGGCATGAGCCACTGTGCCTGGCACAACATTTTAAAGCTTAAGAAAAAGATCTTAAAACAAAAATGAGGCAAAAGAGGTGCAGTCCAAAAAGCATAAGTGGAGAAAATGAAATGGAGGGAAAAACATAATTGATACATAGTTTTATACATATTATATAAAGTACCATTAACTTCCAAAATTTTCATTACATTCCAAAGTTTGTGGTGATAGAATGAACTATTATAAACTTTGTATATCTGAAGACATCATAAATATATTAGTCGAATGAATGTTTGTTGTCTGAATTTATCCTGAATTATTCTCTTGCTATTTGGCATGGATTTAGAGAAAGAAAAAGAGGTGGGAATAATCCAAAGAAGTATGAGATCTTGATAAATGAAAATGCTTCCCATGCATAAACTAACTCTAATAGAGATTTTATGAACCAAATGAATTGGATACAAGACAATTTGAAATGTCTCCATTAGGTAACCTGGAAAATAATTCAAGTTACTTGCAGATTTTCCTAAGGAAAATAACACCTTAGATGACGGCTAATTTCCAATCCCAATGAACAAGTAATTTCTAAACTCTATGACTTTCACATTTTGTGGAAGACACAGTTAATTAATTGCAAATAGATTGACTTTAAAAGATATATAGTCAATCTCAACATTCCAGCTCAAAACTGTTTCGTCTATGTGAACACTCTTAAAGGGATAAAAATGTTTCAGATGGCATATACACATACAAAAGACAAACAAGAAAAAGCAAATATGTGGTGGGTATGTTGAGTTGCCGTAATTTCCTTTGATTGTGACTTCCTGGATGGTGCAGCTTTGTGAGTTGCATTATTCCTCCAATTTGGTGCACTCATGCACGATTTGAAAGGCATAAAAGGGAGATAGATATAAGGCTTTGAAATTTGTTGATGATGTATACAAACATTGAAATACTCGATGTTTCTCAGCTGTGTTCCAGTCATTAGTCTTGTGGAACATTGCGAATATGAAGGTGGTTTAGTTTCCAGACTCAGGACAGTGGTATGGTCTTTGACTGAGAGTTTTCAGTGGAGGTCCCATGAAGCCTGGCTTTCTAGTAGCAGTTCTCTTAGTGCACCTTGTGGAGCACTGGAGTAATTTCTGGAAAGCCAACCTAGCATGCTTCTTTTTGTCCTCCAAAGATTTTGTAAGAAATACACTCCCTGTACTTAACCTCTCTCCATTAAGATGGATAGAATGATTTCAGTTTCCTGCAGCTGAATTTGGCTGTATCTATCAGTGACTTGATAACCAATATGAATAATGCAAAATTGTGAAAATTTTAATATTTATTTAAAAAATCATGTTGTGCTTTTCTTTTTGCTCTTTTTATGTACTTCCAAACTCAAAATTATCTGTTCATGGACTTCCAAACTCAAAATCATCATATATCTCTATAGTCTAGGGAGAACACAAGTACATTTGAAAATAGGTGCTAACTCATATGAGGTTCTTATATGCCTCAGAGTCTGCTGATATACCTTATTAAATGTCCACTGAGAAATAATATTAAAGAAGTCATATCAATGGTAGATAATACAGACATGCCCTGCATTTTCCCAACTTTCTATATTTTTTCACAAGAGGCAAACAACCTAAGTCCTTTTGTTTTATTTGACTACCAAAATCCTATTCCACTTTAAAAATCTATTCGAAATGCAGTATCCTCTGTGGAGACTTTCATTGTATAGTAAACCAGAATATACACTTTTTTTTTAATCACAAAGTAATGCTATCCTTTAAATCACACCACAGAGTGTACTTTTGAAATCAGGCCTTGACTCCCTCAGCTCTTATGAACTGCTGATCATCCATATTACAAGTTAGATTTATTTCCTTTAAATGTTGGTGCAATTCTTCATCAACTATTTAAGTTAAAATTGAAGAAGAAGTAGGATAAGAAAAAGAAAAAGGGGAAAATAAGAATAAAAAAGTAGAACCAAATCTATGTAAATAAAAAGGAATTTCTACTGTGGATAAACTAATACTGAAACTTGAAAGAAGCATTATTTTAATGGTCGGTCAAATGTGGCTCAACCTTTTTTTTTTTTTTTAAATTAGCTTTTTACTTTTCTTAACTTCCCTTACTTCTGGTAACTTTACAGACTTTTATAAATTAGAACCAAGAAAAAAGAACTGGAAAATCTATGTCTAGTGAAGAATAAGCCTTATAATAACTGTAATTCCTTTGAACTTGTTAATGAGCTCAAGTAGATTATATAATTATTTGCAGAAATATATATTGTATAATATTTAAATGTACCAATCATCTTTTCATTTAGATACCTTCATAAGGAATAATTAGTTGACTCATTCAGTGGATTCCTGTATTTAAAACCAAAACAAACAAACAAAATTATTTTACAATATATCACTAACCATGTCTACAGATTTTGGGACTTGTTCAAATGAGAAAAAATAAATATACTTCTAAAAGCTTTCCAGTCAGAAAAAAAATAAAAACTAAACTTGCAGCACTAGGATAAATAAAAATGTTATTTGCAACAAATAAATAAATTAAATTAAATGTATATCTTCAGGAAATGCTATAACTACCTAACATTATTTGATTTATAATTAAAGAAATCAACATGTTACTATAATGACAGAAAAAAGTCAGTAATACAAACTAAAATTGCAATTCTTTATCAACAACTTGAACAAGATTTTGATAAATTTTATTTATTTATTTATGTATTTATTTATTGAAACACGGATTCATTCTGTTGCCCAGGCTGAAGTGCATGGTGCGATCATGGCTCACTGCAGCCTTGACCTCCTTGGGCTCCAGCCATCCTCCCACCTCAGCCTCCAGAGTAACGGGGACTACAGGCATACTCCACCAACCTGGGAGATTTATTTATTTATTTATTTTTATTTGGTAGAGACAGGATTTTACCATGTTGCATAGGCTGGTCTGGAACTCCTAGGCTCAAGTGCTGTGCCGACCCAGACTTTCCAAAGTGCTAGGATTATAGGCATGAGCCACTGTGCCCTGTCCAATTAACATTTTATTGATGACTCTTTTATTGGAACTACACAGATTGGAAATGATATTACAGTTCACTTGTTCATTAAGGGCCTTCCTTGAAAATTCTTTGTGTCCATAGGAACTCTGTCTTGCTGTTCCACAGATGGTTTTAAGTAGCATTGATTAAATAATCTAAATTCCGTTCTTTACTCCTTTAACATAATTTTTATCAAACTGATTAATTGTCCCATTTTTGCAAAAACAAAAACTGTATTTTCTATATGTTTCTGGATAAAGAATAATAAAATAGCCATTAATTATTGAAATACAAGTTAATGCAGCCACAATTTTAAAAATGAAATCAGATAGAGTGAGAATCAAACAGAGAGATCATATTTTCTTTCTCAATATAGTTCTCATTAGTAAGAAGATAATTTGGAATCCTGAAAATATATTTACAGTCTAAAGTACCAGAGAATACTGAAAGAAGAATTGTGGAGCAACACCATTCTTCGAGGATAATCAATCATGATTTAGTAAATCTCTTTTTTATGATAATGAGGATTTATTTGTTTATTTGTTTGTTTATTTAATGTTCTGGGCTATAAGCGTAGATTTGTTACATAGGTAAACTTGTGTGTAAATCTCAATACTTTGAAAGAAATTTCAGTAATGATCTTCGATAATACATTTTCTATAGCTAGGAATAATTTATTTAGAATTTTAGCTAAATAGAATTTACATCACAGGGAGAAGGAAGGTACAATATACATCATCAGGGAAATACTACATAGGTATGCTTTCCTCAGAAAGCATTTTAAAGGTCTGGTGAAGTTTTCATATCCCATCAATAATCAGTTGTCAGGCGTAAGTGAAAACCTGAACAACTGCAAGCAGGCTTCTTGTAAGATTTAGTTAATCATCTTGAATTTTTGCAGCTCCTCTGTGATATTTATTCATACGTATTTCCAAATGTTGTATCCATGAACACTGACATAACTTTTATGTATATTCATTTTAGTGCCTTTATTAACTTACAAGTTCCTTGAAACAGAGACCAAATCTTATTGACCTTCAGTATTTTTCCTGGCCTTAGGCTCATATTTAGATCCCATAAGGAATTATTGATTTCTTGATTACAAACAACTCATTCAGGGGTTATAAAAGAAAAGCAGTTTTTAGTTACTTTAATTTATAATTTTGTCCTCCATTCCCATGTAGTTGTTACTACAATAATAAATGCAACCATTCCTTCTGATCTCAGTAAAAAGTCATTTTTCAGGGGAAATAAAAACTCTGATATTCAATCACTACTGTCTACTCCCTACAGTCCCCTATCCCTGGGCCCAACAATGTCAGGTTCTCTGATCTAACTTCATAAATGTCGACCATGCTTACCAGTTGCCCTTAATTGTGTGGTCATACTATTTATGGCTATTTCCTTTACAACAATATAAATTCACATGAAAAGTGAAATTTTATTTGGTTTCCATTGCATTAAAATATAATAGAGCTTGACAAAGAGTATTTTTTTTTTTTTGTAGATACTATAGACATATAGAAGATTTTTTGTAGATACTATAGACATATAGAAGAAAGGCCTTCAAGGCTTATCATTTTTTAGTAAACAGAAGTTTTTATTAATTGAATCCTTCACCTACAGCCCACTCCTTCTTTTCCCAACTCACCCCCATTGGCACAGTGACAAAAAAGCATGCAGTTAAAAAAAAAAGATCAGCTGATATTAAGGGTGTGGTTTTCAGAGAGGATATAGTAATAATCTGTGTGCCAAAAGAGCAGGTCCATAAGGTAAAGTAAACTATGTTGAAGCCATGACTATGGTACAGACAGTATCTAATTGCTGATCCTATCCAAGGGTCTCTGGAGAGCAGATTTAATCCCTGGCTTATATTTTTTATGACAGGATTACATGAACTGTGCTATATAAAATACCAAACCATGAGTGAACTCCCATTCACAATTGCTACAAAGAGAATAAAATCATAGGAATACAACACACAAGAGATGTGAAGGACCTCTTCAAGGAGAGCTACAAACCACTGCTCAAGGAAATAAGAGAGGACACAAACAAATAGAAAAACATTCCGTGCTCATAGACAGAAAGAATAAATATCGTGGAAATGGCGATACTGTCCAAAGTAATTTGTAGTTTCAATGCTATCGCCATCAAGCTACCACTGACTTTCTTCACAGAATTGGAAAATCTGCTTTAAATTTCATATAGAGCCAGAAAAGAGCCACATAGCCAAGATAATCCTAAGGAAAAAGAACAAAGCTGGAGGCGTCAGGTTACCTGACTGCAAACTGTACTACAAGGCTACAGTTAAAAAACAAAACAAAACAAAACTAAACTAAAAAAATAGCGTACTACTGGTGCCAAAACAGATATATAGACCAATGGAACATAATAAATGCCTTAGAAATAATGCCACACATCTACAACCATCTGATATTTGACAAGCCTGACAATAACAAGCAATGGGGAAAGGATTCCCTATTTAATAAATAGTATTGGGAAAACTGGCTAGCCACAAGCAGAAAGCTGAAACTGCATCCCTTCTTTACACATTATACAAAAATTAACTCAAGATGGATTAAAGATTTAAGCATAAGTCCTAAAACCATAAAAACCCTAGAAGAAAATCTAGGAAATACTGTTCAGGGCATAGGCATGGGCAAGGACTTCATGACTGAAACACCAAAAGCAATGACAGCAAAAGCCAAAATTGACAAATGGGATCTAATTAAACTAAAGAGAGTCTGCACAGCAAAAGAAACTACCATCAGAGTGAAAAGGCAACCTACAGAACGGAAAAAAATTGTGCATTCTATCCATCTGACAAAGGTCTAATATCCAGAATCTACAAAGAACTTAAACAAACTTAAAAGAAAAAAACAAACAACCCCATCAAAAAGTGAGCAAAGGATATGAACAGACACTTCTCAAAAGAAGATATTTATGCAGCCAACAAATATTTGAAAAAAAGCACATCATCACTGGTCATTAGAGAAATGCAAATCGAAACCACAATGAAATACCATCTCATACCAGTTAGAATGGATATCATTAAAAAGTCAGGAAACAACAGATGCTGGAGAGGATGTGGAGAAATAGGAATGCTTTTACACTGCTTGTGGGAGTGTAAATTAGTTCCACCATTGTGGAAGACAGTGTGGCAATTCCTCAGGAATCTAGAACTAGAAATACCATTTGACCCAACAATCCCAATACTGGGATTATAAATTATTCTACTATAAAGACACATGCACACTTATGTTTATTGCAGCACTATTCACAATAGCAAAGACTTGGAACCAACCCAAATGCCCATCAATGATAGACTGGATAAAGAAAATGTGGCACATATACACCATAGAAAACTAGGCAGCCATAAAAAGGATGAGTTTATATCCTTTGTAGGGACATGAATGGTGCTGGAAACCATCATTCTCGGCATACTAACACAAGAACAGAGAATCAAACATCACATGTTCTCACTAATAAGAGGAAGTTGATCAATGAGAACACATGGACACAGGAAGGGGAACATCACACACTGGAGCCTTTTGGCAGGTGGAGGGCTAGGAGAGGGATAGTATAAGGAGAAATACCTAATGTAGATGATGGATTGAGGGGTGCAGCAAACCACCATGGCACGTGTATATCTATGTAAAACACCTGCACGTACTGCACATGTGCCCCATAACTTATGGTAAAACAACAACAACAAAGAAAAAGGGACAGGGATTTGACTGATACAAAGTTGTAAAGAAAAACAATGACCAGATCCTTTGAGAAATGTCTGTTCATGTCTTTTGCCCACTTTTTAATGAGGTTGTTTCTTTTTACTCATACATTTTATAAGTTCCTTGTAGATTCTGGATATAAGACTTTTGTCTGATGGAAAGACTGCAAAAATTTTCTTTCATTCTGTAGGTTGTCTGTTCATTCTGATGATAGTTTCTTTTGCTGTGCAGGAGCTCTTTAGTTTAATTAGATTCCATTTGTAAACTTTTGCTTTTGTTGCAGCTGCTTTTGACGTTTTCGTCATGAATTTTTTGCCCATGTCTATGCCTATGTCCTGAATGGTATTGGGTAAATTTTCTTCTAGGGTTTTTATAATTTTGGATTTTACATTTAAGTCTTTAATTCTTCTTGAGTTAATATTTGTATAGGGTGTAAAGAAGGGGTTCAATTTCAATTTTCTGCATATTGTTAGCCAGTTCTCCCACCACCATTTATTAAATAAGGGAATCCTTTCCCCATTGCTTGTTTTTGTCAGCTTTATTGACGGTCAGATAGTTGTAGATATGTAGTCTTATTTCTAAAATCTCTATTCCGTTCCATTGGTCTATGTGTCTGTTTTTGTACCAGTAACAAGCTGTTTTGGTTACCACAGCCTTGTAGTATAGTTTGAAGTCATGCAGCGTGATGCCTCCAGTTTTGTTCTTTTTGCTTATGATTTTCTTGGCTATATGGGCTCTTTTTTTGGTATCATATGAAATTTAAAATAGCTTTTTCTTTAATTTTATGAAGAATGTCAATGGTAGTTTAATGGGAATAGCATTGAATCTATAAAATACTTTGGGCAGTATGGCCATTTTCACGATATTGATTCTTTCTATCTATGAGCATGGAATGTTTTACCATTTGTTTGTGTCTGCGCTGAAATTTATGTGGCTAACAAACATATGATAAAATGCTCAACATCACTGATCATTAAAGAAATACAAATCAAAACCACAATGAGATATCATGTCATGCCCCTCAGAATGGCGATTATTAAAAAGTAAAGAAACAATAGATGCTGGTTAGGCTGCGGAGATATAGAAATGCTTTTACACTGTTGATGGGAATGTAAATTAGTTCAACCATTGTGGAACACAGTATGGCAATTCCTCAAAGACCTAGAACCAGGAATATCATTTCACCCAGAAATCCCATTACTGGACAAAATGGTATTTCACCATTCTATTGTAAAAATACATGTACGCATAAGTTCATAGCAGCATTATAACAATAGCAGACATGGAATCAAACCAAATACCCGTGAATGATCGACTGGATAAGGAAAACGTGATATATATACACAAGATCATGCACTTTGCAGTGGCGTGGATGGAGCTGGAAGCCATTATCCTCATCCAACTAACACAGGAACAGAACACCAAACATCACATCTTCTCACTTATCAGTGGGAGCTGAACAATGAGAACACATGGATACAAGGAGGGGAGAATCACACATTGGGTCCTATTGCGGGGATGGGGAGGGAGACCATCAGAATAAATATTTAATGCATGCTGGGCTAATACCTATGTGATGGGTTGATAGATGCAGCAAATCACCGTTGCACACATTTACCTATGTAACAAACCTGCACATCCTGCACATGTACCCTGGAACTTAAAATAAAACAAAGAAAATACCACTTCCTTAAGCTTTTAACATATTCCTTGTACAGAGTTCCTGTGATTATGTTTGTTTGGGAGACTCTCGGGTTTCTTTACACGGGGACTACTGAAAGCCTGTAAAATATTGAATCATTGTGCTTCTCCAGGAAGGAAAATCACTATGCAGCACTTGTCAAAACTATTTGAACACTGGACATTTTTAATTTTATTTTACTTTATTTCTGAAGCAGCTGACCATACCCTTAAGCACTAGCATTTTACTGAATGCTAGACTATTAACTCAAGGTTTATGTTACCACAGCCAGAAACCAGATCATTCCCAATATATCCTTCAACTTAACGCTAATAGAGAATATAGAAGGAAACTGAGGCAGTAGACATAGTCTCTGTTTCCACTCTCTGATTATTATTTTCATTGTTTTATCACAAATTACATCAACATAGATACTGCACATTTTAAAGGCCTTTTCCCCGCTCTTCAGGGAGCAATATTTAGCATGAAGAACGCACAGGTTCCTAACAGCCTGGAATAAATGTAAGTGAGAGTATCAAATCTCACTCCTTCTCCAGAAATAACTAAATTAGAAATGACTCTGAATTTGAATCCTTAGATTATACCAAACTTCAGAAAGGAAAGCTAAAAAATTGATGTACTAAAGTTAAAGCTTCAGTATATATTGAGCTCCTGAAACATATGTTTTATTTAGTTATTTGGACATAGACTCTATTTTGCAATGCTTTAATGAATTTCCAAAGGAAGGTACCATATTCTGTTCAACCACCGCAAAGATTGTCATTAACCACTGAGTTTAATTTTTTCTCTTAGCTACTATTCAGATAAGAAGCACATGTTTTAAGGGTTTTTGTTTCTGTTATTATTGTTATTTTTAATAGCATTTCATTGACTTATTTACTCAAAAATAAGTGTCCATATTTAAAACATCTTAATGAGGCCTGGGGCTTTGATTTCTGAAATCTCAGATTTATTTATGTAAGTTAGTTGCAGGTAAACAGATGGTTTCTTTAAGTTTTAATAGCTGAATTGCAAGTAGGGCAAGTATTTCAAGCAATACATATAAGCAGAAAAAATTTCTACTGATCTATTTGGTCTTACAATTTGTATAAAAATACCAGAATCAGACGTGTGTGTGTGTGTGTGTGTATGTATGTATGTGTAAAAATAAATGGCAGTATATGAGTGACTTTGCAATATTTTTATCTTAATTGTCATGAAATTATGTAACTCAACTATTGAACAAGCATTTAATTATTATTGGAAATGAATGTTTAATACTTCAATTAAAGATTCAAACTTCCTAATAAAAGCAAAATGGAATTGATAGATCAAGCATTATGTTGTGATAATTAGTTTAAATACAGTTTAATTTCAAATTTAGAAGCTGTAAATTTAATATTATGTCATTTCATTCCTTGCAAAACTGCTTAATTTATCTAAAATGATTTTCAATAACCCCTTAGAAGTGTGAATATTTGAAACTAGAATGAGTACTGGTAATGACTTTTGTTTCTCGGTTGTGTGAGCACACATTCAGGGCAAGTTTTTGTAAAGGGTTCTTACTTCACGGCTCTTTAGATTTTGTTTTGTTTTGTTTTGGTTTGGTTTGGTTTGGTTTCCTTCCCTGTGAATAATTTGATTTTGTCTTTATTTGAGAATAAAGCTTCATGGATATTTTTGTAAGATGGGGATAAGTATTTTCCAATCTTGTAGAATACACATCTAAGCCAAGATTTATTAACCTTGACACATTCACTAAAAATGAGGTTATGATGTTAAGACATTGTGATTGCTGGAAAAAGATAATTTTGCCACCATATGTCTTACCTTGAATGCGCTGAACTTGTTTCTTTTAAAGACAGATACAATACTGCCATTTTTTGTCAATCTTTGTCTCATTTACATTTTCCTGTTTTTGATAAGCTGCAAGGTTTCAGGGTAATCATCTAAAGATGTAATCTGAAACATAAACACCTAAGCAACTTTTAATATAATAGTGCTTGGTATGTAGTTTTAGTAAATATTTCTTTATAGTGTTGTTTGCTTTATAACATACTTATCGCCTTCTAGAAAGAATAGCTAACACAGTTTCATGAAGTTTGTATTCAATTATAAATTATTCATGTTTCCCTAACTCAAATCCAAAAGATAGAGTATCTAGAGGTTATCATTTTACCCTATCATCTGACAGTTAAATGAAGCTGTAAAAAGCAATGTAGGTTATGCTACATACCTTAAATGAGAGTAGTCACAATTTTTTTTTAAGAAAAGGAAGGATAAAATGGCAAAAACATGATATAAATGGTATTCAATAAGAAGTAAATGTAAGAATTTACTATTAAAGTAAAATGATTTAAAAATTTGTCATTAATAGTTGTTTTTCACCTTGACAGAAGTTTGGATTCAGCACACACACACACACAAACGTGATATGGTACAGTATTAGTTTCAGCTACCAGAAGTCCTGGAAGAAGCTATTTATGAGTTCCGTGGCATAAATCTTGAAGAATAATTCTTCAGTAGTAGGGCTTCAGTGTGGCTTCAAGTTCTTGTATAATTGGATTTTAAACATGACTACTAAAAATATGGTATATTGACAAAATATTACCTTTCAGAAAAAGAGTTAATAACAACAAAAAAGAATAAAAAGTAGATAGTTGAACAGCAAAGATAAAGACACATTTGTAATTAGAGGAAATTTGACTCCACTTGTTAGGCTATAAGCAAATACAACATTAACCCAGGCTAGCATATTTCTAATTGCGGCTTTGCTGAACATTTTTGGGAAAGTTACACATATAGCCTCTATACTAGTTTTTTTTAAAAGTCCTATCAATATAAAAAGGTTATTTTTATTACCTTTCAAATATCTAAGAGCTCTGATGTAACTTCCAACCTGAAACTATATGGAAAATGAGAAAACAGGATGTAATTGTGCAAACAGTTGTATTTATGCAATTGTCTAGATTACATTTATTGGGATTGATTTTTCTTTGTGCACTCCAAAAATATGCTTTTTAGAGTTTTTATGTACAAAACATATTTATTAAAAATAGGGTTTATTATAGCTTCAAAGTTATCTTATTGTGGGTATTTTAAAGAGAATGGCTGGCAAAGTTTTAATTAGAAGGAGAAAACACCAATTAACTCATCAGCATTACCTTCGTTTAGAGCTCTAAATAGGTTTAATTATTCAATAACTCAGATTCATAGAGCATCTTTAACTTTAAGCAATTAGATAAAGAATAAGTGATTGTGTGTTTTTATGCAGCCTAGATCTCAATGAAAAATAAAAATAAAGGAAACAAATACAATCTTATGTTCTTAGTAATCCTTCACAAGTTTGTAAAAATAATAAACTTTTAAAAAGGAAATTTCCTTTGAAATTTTTTTTGGCTTATATTTTACGTGCAATAAATCATACATGTGTCTGATTCAATGATGCTTTTAGTAACACAGATCTTATTATGTCCTTTAATATAATTATTCTGTTTGGGGTGACTTTGATAAGTAAATCTCTCCATTATAGTAGGCCTGCAAAGAATACAAACCAAGTCAAATTTCTGCTATAATTAATGTTGTTACAGTTTGTTAGATTTTATGATTTTTTAAAAATAACTGTCACAATATTAGGCATGGTAGAAGGGAAATGCCTAAAGATATGTTGCTTTCAGCCCAAATGCTGGCTCTTTCTCAGCTGTCGTTGTAACATGAGACTGCTTTTTTATTCTTGGGTGAAGGCCAAAGGAACATCATGCCAGTTTCAGTGCAGATGGAAAGGGGCAATGGTGAGCTAATGTGAAAGCTCCTGCTCAAAAGTGGCATTTGTCTCTTCCCCTCAAATTACTTTGGCCAAATCAAGTCCATAACAAAGCTTGGTGATAAGGTTGGAGAAAGATAATCTTATTATAGGGACTACAAAAAGTATTTGGTTCCAACTATATGAACTTGGTCACAAATAATGTATTCCTTTTGTAACAAATAGATATTTTCCTTCTTCCCTCAGCTGAGATAAACTCCTAGAAGTCCCATCTATTCATGACAGAGGCTGAAAGTCCAGGATCTCATTGCAGCGTATATATTGGTTTTTATGTAACTCCTCCTAATCTGAATATCTATAAACTAAAAAACTAATTATCTGCAGTTCAGGCACTCAGCATACAATGGTGAAATGTGACAGGAAATCTCCCATAAGCACTGGTTCATAAAAACAAAGAATGAGAGGTGCTACACATTGGCAGTCATTGGCCCATTTAAAGTTCAAACACTTGCTTAGGCAGAATTAATTATAAGGTGGGAAATATTTCTTTATCAGTATAAAGAAATTCTTCCTTGAGATAGCTGAACTATTTCTTGGGACGGCTTTAAAGTTTATTGATCTGTATGGTTCTTGATTTACTCTTGGAGGAGCCCTAACTTTTCCATTATAATTCTTGGCTACATATGAAGAAAGTACTAGAAAATATGCCAAGGTGGGGTGCTGAGAAATTTTCTTATCCTATTTCCTGTCCTTAAAAGTTTAGAGGCCCAGAATGTGTTGTAAGTCAGAAGCTATCAGTGTTTTATTCAGGTGGATAGCTCTTTGGTAAAATAACCCTCTCAAATTTTATCTTAATCTCCTTGCTTCCAATCAGTAGCATAAGTCAAAACTATATCCATAGTTATTTTCTCTCTCTAGACATCTTATAAATGCCATGATTTTATTAGACATCAGTGGGAGAGTCACACATATCCTTGTAGATTTTTTTTTTCTCCAGCTATTTTGTCAATATTGTGTGTTACTAGGCACTATCTTAAAAATTTCAGAGGTGTTAACACCAGGAAAAAAAAAACTGATCCAAACCTATTTAAATATTTTATTTTATTTTTTAAGTAATTGTCATCATTACCTTTTACTAGTAAGATATGAGATACCGTTATCTCTTTTACCCTGTTAATCTCAGAATTTCTGGACCCTGTTTCATAGTTGCCATTGAGCCAATCATCTTCTGGGGTCACCTCTTTTATCATTGTTTTATGTCAAGCACAGCCAATAGTTACACACATATGTTAGTACCATTCTCTTTCACAAGAATTTTGCCTGAAGCCACTGTCTTATTCAGTACACTATCTTTCTTTCAAGCATAACTGGTTTTCCTTATCTACAGGAGTTATGGTCCAAGACTCCCAGTGGATGCATGAAAATGCAGATAGTACTAAACCCCATATTTTTTTTTCTATATATACATACATAT
Source organism: Theropithecus gelada (assembly GCF_003255815.1). Taxonomy (NCBI): domain Eukaryota; kingdom Metazoa; phylum Chordata; class Mammalia; order Primates; family Cercopithecidae; genus Theropithecus; species Theropithecus gelada. The sequence goes on from NC_037668.1 coordinate 134,223,382, forward strand.
GATTTATTTTATTTATTTTTTCTTTAATTTATAAATAAGGCACAGTAAGATATTAACAATAACTAATAATAAAATAGAACAATTGTAACAATATGCTATAACAAAATGCTAAATAAAAACTATAACAATATGCTAAAATAAAATTATTTAAATGTAGTCTCTAGCTTTTTTAAAAAAATTTTTATTGTATTGTACTCATCTATTTTTGGACCATGACTGACCGTGGGTAACTAAAATTACAGAAAGTAAAACTGAAGATAAGTGTGGACTACTATACACAATTGAAATGACAACAATACAAACAGCTATTGATAATGGCAGGAGGCAGAGACGGGTGGGTGAAACCTTACCTCCAGGCCAAAGACAGTCTAAAGCCTTAAAGTGAAGGTATGACTCAAATCCTCGGACCAGAATGAGAACTTGTCTTCCTGTTTCATGCACTTTCCTCAGATTGATCCCCACTTTTCACCTATCTTATATATACCTACTATTTCCTAGTTGGTTTCCTACACTGTCGTGCCCACCTTTAAGTGCTGTCCCCACTTTAACCTTTTTTGCATACTCACAAACCAATCAACAGGCACTCTCTAAGTCCATAAATAACCCAAGACTCAACCACACTGGTAGAGATACCACCAGACTGTGGGCATGGGCTAACAACCTTCACATCTCCTCTCCACTGAGAGCTGTTCTGTGGCCTAATAAAATTCTTCTTCATCCATCCTCACCCTTCAACTGTCAACATATCCTCATTCTTCTTGGATGTGGGACAAGAGCTCAGGAATTGCTGAACATGGGTACAAACTATAACACAGGTGGGCCAAGGGGGTAGTGTGCCTCCAGTGGCAGATCTGAGACTGAGAGGGGCCTGGGTGTGGGGGTGTCACTGGCTGGAATTCTGGACTGGCAAAGTGACCAAGAAAAATCCTGCATCATATGACCAAGTTTAAACATGCATAGGCAACAGCTGTGTCACAACTGCCACCAGGACATCAGTGGTAGTAAGACACCATCGTGTCTTACACGTTCAACACGTTCAATGTGAAAAAAAGTACCTTAAAATCATTCATTTATTACATATTTATTTAGTAATTACTATGTGCCTGGCATAGTGGCAAGAATGGTTTTATCAACTCTTTCCCAAATATGCAACATAGATCATCATTTTTACAGCCTGTGATAACAATTTCCTTGCTACCTACTCCAGGATTATAACATCAATCTTACAAGTTTTAGGATTTTTATTTGTCTATCAACCAATTTCTGTAACAAATGTTTATATAAACTTTCAATCAGTTATTTATTGCAGCAAGCGTACTGAAAATTTGAGTAAGTTACAACAACTAACATTTATTTTTTCCTCTTATTACATGATAGGCTGTAGGTTAGCAGTGACTTTGCTTCAAATATTTTCTTTTTGAGATCTAAGCTAGAGGAGCATATTCTACCTGAGAGATAAGATTCTCATGACAGAAGGAAAAAAGCAATGGCAGAATCACCTAACAACTCTTAAATTATATGCTCAGAAGTGACATATGGCACTTATATTCATGTGTCATGTCAAAGCAAGCCTCACGTTTAATGTGTTAGAGAGGTATAATATTCTTCCAGAGTGTCATACTATTTATCACAGATTGGAAATAAGATGTTCATATTCCATGATTCAGGGGTAGAATAAAATTGATACTCCCTAAATTTCTTAAAGGCCAGTAAAAAATATTAACCTCAGAAAATATTTCCTTACAAAGCTCGGTGCTATAATCTAAGATCAATGAGTGTTTAATTTCTTTAATAATTATTTTTATTCTTTATTCTGTTTATTATAGGATTTTTTGAACCAATTATATTAAAGATCAACATAAGTATTAACATGGAGAAATAATTTCTGTTGAGACCCAGTTCTGTCATCTGAAACCAATGTTTTAGGACATTTATTTTGAAATCAGGAGAGGAAAAACTGAATAAAATTTTTTAAGTTCATAAATATGTCTAATACTTTGATTTTAAGTTGAGAATATTTTTGTATTAACCAATGCCCATATAGATACTTGAATCTAATTTCAACTATAGCAAAGGTCAGCAAATTATAGTCTGCAGGAAAATTATAGTTCACCACTTGTTTTACTGTATAAAGCTTATTGAGACTCATTATGCTCGTTAGTTTATATGTTGTCTATAGCTGTTTTTGCACTCAGTGGAAGGGTTGAGGTATTGCAATTGTTACAAGATGGCTCATTGTAGGAACTTTTTTACTGTCTAGTTCTTCACAGAAAAACTTAGCTAACCTCTGCTCTATAGCAATAAACCTGAATTAATTAGTAAAATTTAATGTAAAATAAATAATTTGACACTGAGAAATTAAGATGTATGTTACATTGAAGATCACATATCATATTGAAAATCAATTTTCTGTATCAGAATAGCTTCAATTTCCTACTTAGTCCATGTCTTTGTGTTGAAATTTAACAATATATCATACAAAACCTAAATAAAATTATTGATTTGATCTTTCTATTACACGGCCATAAGTAAATTCAAGTGGTACTTTTTAAAAATTTAGTATCAGATAGATATTAATAAGAGCTTGTGTTAGTCATGATTCTCCAAAGAACTAGAACCAATAGAAGGTATAGAAATATATACATATACATTATTAAAACCGGCTCATTTGATTATGAAGGCTGAGAAGTCCTAAGATCTCCCATGTGCAAGCTAGAGAACCATGCAGACCTGAGGTGTAATTCAGTCTGAGTGCAAAGGTGATCTGATGTCTGAGGGCAGGAGAAGATGGATGTCCCAACTCAAGAATAGAGAACAAATTCACCTTTCCTATACCCTTTTGTTCTATCAGGACCTTATCTGACTAGATCATGTATACCCACATTAGTGAGGGCCATCTTTTTACTCAGTCTTCCAGTTCAAATATGGGCAGATACTTTTTGCTAAGGTCTTTTTGCTGATACAGAAGTAGACTATTCAATAAATAATGTATTTGTGGCAAAAGCTCCTTATGGCAAAGCCATTAAGATGTGTTTCATTGAACTGTTCTCATAACACATTTGGTAAAGGCCTTCCTTATCAGTACTCCAAATGTCAGGGAACATTTCTACTTTGTTATGTTATCATTAAAGTCTGGTCAAATGTTTCAAGAATATGAAAGAATAATCTCATATCACAAATGGTCATAAATGACATAATAACTTATTGTAATTAAATGTTATGGAATATTATGTGACCGAAATGATTTGACTGTGTCTCCACCAAATCTCAACTTGAATTGTATCTCCTAGAATTCCTACGTGTTATGGGAGGGATCCAGGGGGAGGTTATTGAACCATGGGGGCAGGTCTTTCCCATGCTAGTCTCATGATAGTGAATAAGTCTCATGAGATCTGATGGGTTAATCAGGGGTTTCCACATTTGCTTCTTCCTCATTTTCTCTTGCTGCTGCCATGTAAGATGTGCCTTTTGCTTCTTGCCATGATTCTAAGGCCTCCCTAGTCATGTGGAACTGCCAGTCCAATTAAATCTTTTTTTCTTCTTAGTCTCAGGTATGTCTTTATCAGCAAAGTGAAAACAGAATAATACAGTAAGTTGGTATCAAGTGAATGGGGTGTTGCTGAAAAGATACACAAAAATGTGGAAGCATGGCCGGGCGCGGTGGCTCAAGCCTGTAATCCCAGCACTTTGGGAGGCCGAGACGGGCGGATCACGAGGTCAGGAGATCGAGACCATCCTGGATAACACAGTGAAACCCCGTCTCTACTAAAAAATACAAAAAAAAAAACTAGCCGGGCGAGGTGGCGGCGCCTGTAGTCCCAGCTACTCGGGAGGCTGAGGCAGGAGAATGGCGTGAACCCGGGAGGCGGAGCTTGCAGTGAGCTGAGATCCGGCCACTGCACTCCAGCCTGGGCGGCAGAGCGAGACTCCGTCTCAAAAAAAAAAAAAAAAATGTGGAAGCCACTTTGGAACTAGGTAACAGGCAGAGGTTGGAACAGTTTGGAGGGTTCAGAAGACAGGAAAACGATGGAAAGTTTGGAACTTCCTAGAGACTTGTTGAATGGCTTTACCCAAAATGCCAATAGTGATATGGACAATAAGGTCCAGGCTGAGGTGGTCTAAGATGGAGATGAGGAACTTGTTGGGAACTGGAGTAAAGGTGACTCTTGTGGTGTTTTAGCAAAGAGACTGATGGTATTTTGTCCCCTTCCTAGATATTTGTGAAACTTTGAACTTAAGAGGGATGATTTAGGGTATCTGATGGGAGAAATTTCTAAGCAGCAAAGCATTCAAGAAGTAACTTGGGTTTTGTTAAAGGTATTCAGTTTTATAAAAATGCAGAGCATAAAAGTTTGGAAAATGTGCAGTCTGACAACGCAATAGGAAAAAAAGAAAAAAAATCTGGGGAGAAATTCAAGCCAGCTGCAGAAACTTGCATAAATATCAAGGACCCTAATGTTAATCTCAAAGATCAAGGGGAAAATGTGTCCAGGTCATGTCAGAGACCTTCATGGCAGCCCCTCCCATCACAGGCCTGGAGGCCCAGGAGGAAAAAGTGGTTTTGTGTTATGAGCCCAGGATCCCTGTGCTGTGTACAGGCTAGAGATTTAGTGCCCTGTGGCCAAGTCACTACAGCCATGGCTGAAAGGGGTCAATGTACAGTTCAGGCAGCTTCCACATGGTGTTGAGCCTGCAGGTGCACAGAAGACAAGAATTGAAGTTTGGGAACCTCCACCTAGATTTCTGAAGATTTATGGAAACATATGGATGCCCAGGCAAAAGTTAGCTGCAGGGGTGGGGCCCTATGGAGAACTTCTGCTAGGGCAATGCAAAAGGGAAATGTGGGGTCAGAGCCCCCACACAGAGTCCCTACTGGGGCACTGCCTAGTGGAGCTGTAAGAGGAGGGCCACCATCTTCCAGGCTCCTGAATGGTAGATCCACTGACAGCTTGTACCGTGAGCCTAGAGAAGCCACAGACACTCAATGCCACATTGTAAAAGCAGCTGAAAGGGAGGTTGTACCCTGAAAAGCCACAGGAGAGAGCTGGCCAGGATCATGGGACCCAGCTCTTGCATTAGTGTGACCTAGATGTGAGACCTGGAGTCAAAGGAAATCATTTTGGATCTTTGAAGTCTGACTGCCCTGCTGGATTTCAGAGTTGCATGGGCCCTGTAACCCCTTTGTTTTGGCCAATTTTTCCCATTTAGAAAGGTTGTATTTACCCAATGTACCCCCATTGTATCTAGCAAGTAATTAGCTTGCTTTTGATTTTATAGGCTCATAGGCAGAAGGGACTTGCTTTGTCTCATATGAGACTTTGGACTGTGGACTTCTGAGTTAATGCTGAAATGGGTTAAGACTTTGGGGGACTATTGGGAAGGCATGGTTGGTTTTGAGGTTTTGAAACGTAAGGATATGAGATTTGGAAGGGCCGGGGCAGAATGATATGATTTGGCTATGTCCCCACTACATCTCAACTTGAATTGTACCTCCCCAAATTCCCCCATGTTGTAGGAAGGACACAAGGGGAGAAAACTGAATCATGGGGGCCAGTCTTTTCCATACTATTCTCACGACAGTGAGTAAGTCTCACGAGATCTGATGGGTTTATCAGGGGTTTCTGCTTTTGCTTCTTCCTCATGTTCTCTTGCTGCTGCCATGTAAAAAGTACCTTTCACCTCCCACCATGATTCTGAGGCCTGCTCAGGCATGTGGAACTGTAAGTCCAACTAAATCTCTTTTTCTTCCCAGTCTTAGGTATATTTTTTCAGCAGCATGGAAACAGACTAATACAGTGTCCAAAAAGAATAGTATCAATCTATACATAATATTATTGGAAGATATATTGTGAAGTAAAATAATATAATTATTTATTTTGGTATAATGCAGTCTGTGGGAAAATTCTTATCTATGAAATATATTTGCATCCTTGAGGCTAGAGAACACTGGGAGTCTGAAACGATATACCAGATTTTAACTATAGTTTCATCTGGGAAGAAAGATATGAAGAAGAAAGACAGGCATCTTGAAATGTATATTGTGATTCATATTTGTGTAATTTTCAAAAATTATATGGGAAATGTATAGAATATTTAATACCAAAAGTACTATCTTATCATTAAGGATTATGAAGAATTTAAGCCACCCTTGCAGAAATACAGTGAAACACATTTGTAGAATTGTAAGGCATTGAAAGCCGTACTCTAACAATGGGAAGGAACAATACAGCCTGGTTATTAGGTTCTTAAATGATGAGCTGAAGTCTGTTCCAATAAAAACTCATGGTAAGATAGATACAATGTAAATTGACATTTTGGGTGAGCTATTCTGAAAAAACTGTTCTTTGTGAAAGAAGTACTTGACAATCACTTAAAGGTTCGAATTTCCAAACATCCTAAAACCAACATGAAAGGCTGTGAAAAATAAGAAAACAGTTTCTAAGTGTATGTGACATTGTGCACAATTCCAT